>NW_024057710.1:0-92535 GCF_016432855.1 Salvelinus namaycush | reverse complement strand
TGTGCCGCTAAATATGCACATTTTCGAACAAACTCTATATGCATTGTGTAATATGATGTTATAGGACTGTCATCTGAAGAATTCTGAGAAGGTTAGTGAAAAAATTAATATATTTTGGTGGTTTATACGTTATCGCTATTTTTGGCTTGAATCAATGCTGTTGTGATGTTTGCTATTGTGGTAAGCTAATATAACGCTATATTGTGTTTTCGCTGTAAAACACTTAGAAAATCTGAAATATTGTCTGGATTCACAAGATCTGTGTCTTTCATTTGCTGTACGCTGTGTATTTTTAAGAAATGTTTTATGATGAGTAATTAGGTAATACACGATGGTCTCTGTAGTTATTCTAGTTGCTTTGGTGAGAGTTGTGATGGTGGCTGCAATGGTAAACTATGATTTATACCTGAAATATGCACATTTTTCTAACAAAACATATGCTATACAATAAATATGTTATCAGACTGTCATCTGATGAAGTTGTTTCTTGGTTAGTGGCTATTTATATCTTTATTTGGTTGAATTTGTGATAGCTACTGATGGAGTAAAAAACTGGTGGAGTAGAAAAAGTGGTGTCTTTTGCTAACGTGGTTAGCTAATAGATTTACATATTGTGTCTTCCCTGTAAAACATTTTAAAAATCAGAAATTATGGCTGGATTCACAAGATGTGTATCTTTCATCTGGTGTCTTGGACTTGTGATTTAATGATATTTAGATGCTAGTATTTACTTGTGACGCTATGCTAGGCTATGCTAGTCAGCTTTTTTACTGATGGGGGTGCTCCCGGATCCGGGTTTGGGGAGAAGTAGGACAAACTATACAGCCTGGAATTGAACAAAGGTCTGTATTAACGCCTCTAGCTCTAAGATGCAGTACCTTAGACTGCTGCGCCACTGACATGTTACCATGCGTGTTACAAATGGGCAGGTTTCCACTAAATTCACCAACTTATTGTTTCGCTTCTTCTCAACTGGATCCGATTCATTAACAACTGTGACAAAGGTTGCGATCCCTTGTGGAAGCACTGGGTGTCTGAGAGAATATAGGCTATGCTCAATAGGCCATAATTACTTAACCATGATTTTGCACTATTTAAAATACACTGCTCAAAAAAATAAAGGGAACACTTAAACAACACAATGTAATCACACTTCTGTGAAATCAACTGTCCACTTAGGAAGCAACACTGATTGACAATAATTTCACATGCTGTTGTGCAAATGGAATAGACAACAGTGGAAATTATAGGTAATTAGCAAGACACCCCCAATAAAGGAGTGGTTCTGCAGGTGGTGACCACAGACCACTTCTCAGTTCCTATGCTTCCTGGCTGATGTTTTGGTCACTTTTGAATGCTGCCGTGCTTTCACTCTAGTGGTAGCATGAGACGGAGTCTACAACCCACACAAGTGGCTCAGGTAGTGCAGCTCATCCAGGATGGCACATCAATGCGAGCTGTGGCAAGAAGGTTTGCTGTGTCTGTCAGCGTAGTGTCCAGAGCATGGAGGCGCTACCAGGAGACAGGCCAGTACATCAGAGACGTGGAGGAGGCCGTAGGAGGGCAACAACCCAGCAGCAGGACCGCTACCTCCACCTTTGTGCAAGGAGGAGCACTGCCAGAGCCCTGCAAAATGACCTCCAGCAGGCCACAAATGTGCATGTGTCTGCTCAAACGGTCAGAAACAGACTCCATGAGGGTGGTATGAGAGCCCGACGTCCACAGGTGGGGGTTGTGCTTACAGCCCAACACCGTGCAGGACGTTTGGCATTTGCCAGAGAACACCAAGATTGGCAAATTCGCCACTGGCCGCCCTGTGCTCTTCACAGATGAAAACAGGTCACACTAAGCACATGTGACAGACGTGGCAGTCTGGAGACGCCGTGGAGAACGTTCTGCTGCCTGCAACATCCTCCAGCATGACCGGTTTGGCGGTGGGTCAGTCATGGTGTGGGTGGCATTTCTTTGGGGGGCCGCACAGCCCTCCATGGGCTCGCCAGAGGTAGCCTGACTGCCATTAGGTACCGAGATGAGATCCTCAGACCCCTTGTGAGACCATATGCTTGTGCGGTTGGCCCTGGGTTCCTCCTAATGCAAGACAATGCTAGACTTCATGTGGCTGAGTGTGTCAGCAGTTCCTGCAAGAGGAAGGCATTGATGCTATGGACTGGCCCGCCCGTTCCCCAGACTGTCTGGGACATCATGTCTCGCTCCATCCACCAACGCCACGTTGCACCACAGACTGTCCAGGAGTTGGCGGATGCTTTAGTCCAGGTCTGGGAGGAGATCCCTCAGGATACCATCCGCCACCTCATCAGGAGCATGCCCAGGCGTTGTAGGGAGGTCATACTGGCACGTGGAGGTCACACACACTACTGAGCCTCATTTTGACTTGTTTTAAGGACATTACATCAAAGTTGGATCAGCCTGTAGTGTGGTTTTCCACTTTAATTTTGAGTGTGACTCCAAATCCAGACCTCCATGGGTTGATACATTTGATTTCCATTGATAATTTTTGTGTGATTTTGTTGTCAGCACATTCAACTATGTAAAGAAAAAAGTATTTAATAAGAATAGTTCATTCATTCAGATCTAGGATGTGTTATTTTAGTGTTCCCTTTATTTTTTTGAGCAGTGTATATCTCCACTCAACATTGTTGCTAGCACTTGCCCCCAAAGCGTACCATCTGGGTTAACTTGGTTGAGCTCACGGAAACAGATGTAGTACGAGTGTCATCTCAGATGAGGAATAAGACACTAGTTCTACATGTAATGTTTGCCTACGTACAATGTAATTACTAGTTGTTACACAGGATTTAGCTAGTTAAAATGAAGTGTATCTTGAGGGGCACTTACTTCTAATTAATGTGTACTTATACAGCTCATTACCCATTCTGACAACCTGGCCCTCATTTTAAAGCTTCTGGAAGAGCCATCCGAGTGGGAGAATAAACTAGTACACTATAGAGTACATCTAATATTCACATAAGTACAACGCCTCAACCCCGAGAGGAAGAACGTCAACGACAAGATGCACTTCTACCTCACCGAGTAAACCGGACTCGTGTTCATTAGGGCATGCGTTTTTAAAATGGAAAATGAGTCCAAGTTCCTCTTTCAGGCCCTTTGGTGCCTAATGAACGCAACCCAGGGAGGGAGGAGGAGGTGAATAGGAGAGGAAGAGCATGAGATGCTCCTCATTAATTGAGCAGCGGAAGGAGGAGAAGAATAGAACAGGGTCCTTGGAAGAGTGGAATAAGGTAGAAAAGAAAAGTGTTACGCAACTGTGATTTGAGATGCGGTGTAAACTAGCTTCAATATCTGTCTCTAGAAATGGTTTGAAGTCAACTGTACCTGTGGCAGTCCTTTCAGGTCAAATAACTTACTCTTACAAGATATAGGTTTATCAATGAATTAGGCAGATGTGAAGGTATCAATGAAAACATTCCGTGTAGATCTTGCCTGCCGACTCATCTCCCACCACAAACCACTGGATTCAACAAGACAAGTGTGGCTTATTTGTACGAATTGCCGTATCTCCCCAGGCCTCTATTTCTCATTTTAGAATGGTCTTTTTTGTTCATTTTCATTTGTAATAAAAACCCTGCTGTTGCCGTGGCTGGTCTCCTTGTCATGTTTCTGGTTGGTTTGCATAATTAGAAGCAGAACACTGGACAATGATGTCAAACATCTTAAGGTTTTTGAATGAAGACACACTAATATTCTTTATGGTTCTGCCAGAGGTCTACTTTCCAGTGGATTCATTGGAAATCTACTTTGCAGCAACTGTTGTGTATGTACTTACTTGGATAAGAGTAGTGTGTACTTCAATGACAGTCTGCTGTTGGCCTGTACTACTTCATGCCATGGTGAAGTGGTTGTGTAGTAGAGAAACCATGTTAAGCAGAAGTCATTCCTCATTATTCAGCATGACATGACAGGTGTAGGCTTATTAATGTTACACCTGCTTCTTCCTCTCCTGAGGAAAATGACTTGATGTGCCAAGTAGAGTAAAATATACTGATGGCACATCTGCCCGTTTATTAATGGAGCGATTACTAGCAGATCCCAAATGATCTTGGTCTTCTCACTGTTATCGTCAAACTTTGTAGACATTTGAAACTGTCGTGTGACTCCTAAAAACCTGCTTCTTCCTGTCCTGTTTCTACTATTTATTGATTTTATTTTTTTACAGTGAGGTGGAGCGACAGTGATGTCCTAATTCTCAAGATTCTTCAGGAAGTTGACTTTATATTAGTGTCTGATGGCTCTACATAGGTTGGCCCATTCTATGTTCATCCCAGATAAATCACATGGGGTGTCTATCTTCTTTTAACACAAACCAGTATTATGATCTGCAGTGTCTGGACCGAGGCCAGTGAATGATGAGAAACAGTTGGCTCCAATGTTTAGATCCAGGCTACTTTACTGTAGGCTTCTAGTTGTTTTGCAGTGAGAAAACATGTCATAAAAACATGTCACATGTTGCAGTGAGAAAACATGTCATACATGTCATACATGTCATACGACTGACAACTCATTCTTACAGCAAGGAAAAGCCCATTCATATTTTTGTCAATATTCAATCACAAATAGATCATACACTTCAACTATATATTTTAGATATTACAATTAAAATAATGTGATGTATTTGAGTGTGAACACATTACCCTGCAGTATTGCTCATAGTAACTGGTAGTCATACTGTAGGTGATCAGGTGGCTGGACCAGTTCAGCCACCATCAGGGAAGGACATGTAATCAGGGATTGACCTTAAGGGTTGCCCTATTGCCTGGAGCTGAGCAGTCGGGCAAGTTGAACCTGCTCTGTGGTTGCCCCATTAGGCAGGGGATTTTTTAAAACAGAATTTCAGTAGCCTAACATAGGGGCTACACTTAAAAATGTTGGTCCTGCTACACAGGAAGCATAACTTTTGGTCAGGGCGAACAGAACGCCAGACAATAGTATACCCTATTGCTCTCGGTTGTGAGCTGTGCGTCTAAATCTAAGTCTCCCAGAGCCGGTATGCTTACAACCAGGTTGTAGAGGGTCTCTTGCTCTGCAAAAGTTACGCATCCAAACTGATTGTTTTGCTTCCTAGCATGCTAGCAGACACCCATAAACTTCCAATCATTGCGCTAACGCTAGTTACCATTGGCTCACAAAACTACCTCTAAGTTCCTTCATACTGGACATAGAGACATAAAAATGGTATCCAGGAGTTAAACAGACTCTGGGGAAGTAGATAATGGGCCTCATTGCCAAAATCCCAAAGTATCCATTTAAGTGACAATTTTGCTTGTAAACAACTACTTTAACATTTTCTGTCAAGTGACAGTAATCATCAGGCAACCAACAAAAAATACTGCTGTCCAATGGGCAAGAGCCTTTCAAACCTTAATGTCAATCCCTGACATCAACGGTGCAAATAGAGGAGAAAGGATCCAAAATGGTTTCCAGACAGTTCTGGGGAGAACAACAAGGTGGGGTATTGTGAGTACAGAAATTGTGAGTGCTGTGTGCCTTTACTTCATGCCCACTGATCTGACAGAACTTAACCGGCCATATGGTGAAACCTATCCAGAACTTTCACTTATCAGTTGACATGAAGGCAAGGACACAAGACCAGGAAGGCACAGTAGTAGTATTGGGACGTAGCCCTCGTCTTTTTCATTAAACAATATTCATGTCTCGATCTTCATTTGTCTTCAAGTTCGGGCTATGTCGTAGTTGTTCACGAACCAATCACAGGTCTTCTTGATACCTGTAGGGGAGCAGAGACACAGTCAGTCATCTATGGATACTGTGCATTTTGGAAGAGTGGTTTAATCACTGTGAACGTTCCTTTCATCATAATCATAAAACGACCAATAACCAGATAGGTATCAAATATCATGCTGTAATGCGTCTGTGTTATTTACAAGGCAACTAATTCCAACTACAATATTGAGTTGTTTTCTGGACAGAAAATACAACCCTCAATATTTGGATCTCGGACCTTCAGAGAGCGGCGTGAAGGTGAAGTCAGGGAGGTAGCGTCGCAGCTTGGCGTTGCTGGCCGTCTTCTTCATCTGACCGTCTGACTTGCTGGTGTCGAACTGATGTCATAGGTCAAGGGCCACAAAAGGCAAAGCACAGGGAGATGGCATAGTTACAGTGCAACGGATATGGGGGGGGTAGCCAGTCCGAGTGGGCTTTTAATGTACTACATCTGTACGTCTGTCAGTCCAACAGGTGTAATGAACCTCTACATGTGGTTGCTGGTGTTGTACTAAGGATTCTACTAGATTGGTTCTAGACACTGATCTAAGGTCAAATTTGAATAATGGTTAAGGTAAGGAATTGGGGAAGATACGCTGATCCTAGATCTGTGCCTAGGGGCAACTCCTATCAGGCGTACACAGCCTGTGGAAGGATACAACTATTTGACCTTTGAAGTCCAGGGCATCTGCAATCATCTCTACGGCGTCCTTGATGGGGAGCTCCTCCTCCTCCCCCACTGTGAGATACAAGGGTCAAAGGAGCTTGGTCCAGTTACATATGGTACACACACATATTGACTGATATCACACACACACACACACCCCATGTTGGACTCACCAGAGAGAATGATGGGGTCAATCTCATCATACTCCCGCAGCACCCAGAGGAACAGACGTGCTACATCCTGAGAAAACACACACACAGATTTAATGTACACACACATATCTGACATTGTGCGTGCGTGTCAGTGCACACACACACACACACACACACACACACACACACACACACACACACACACACACACACACACAGAGAGTAATTCACTAAACATACCAGAGAGTAGATGAATTGTCTCCTGGGTGTTCCAGAGCCCCACACCTGTAGCGGGGTTCCCTCCTCTGTTACAAGGAGAGTAGAAAGGAGTAAGTGTTTGTATCTGTCTGTCTGTCTGTGTGTGCGTCAAATCAAATCAAATTGTATTGGTCACATACACATGCTTAGCAGATGTTAATGCGAGTGTAGCGAAATGCTTGTGCTTCTAGTTCTGACAGCGCAGTAATATCTAACAAATTCACAACAACTACCTTATACACACAAGTGTAAAGGAATGAATAAGAATATGTACATATAAATATATGGATGAGCGATGGCAGTGCGGCATAGGCAAGATGCAGTAGATGGTATAGAATACAGTATATACATATGAGATGAGTAATGTAGGATATGTAGACATTATTAAAGTGGCGTTATTTAAAGTGACTAGTGATACCTTTATCAAATCCATTTATTAAAGTGGCCAGTGATTTGAGTCTGTATGTAGGCAGCAGCCTCTTTATGTTAGTGAATGCTGTTTAACAGTCTGATGGCCTTGAGATAGAAGCTGTTTTTCAGTCTCTCGGCCCCAGCTTTGATGCACCTGTACTGACCTCGACTTCTGGATGATAGCGGGGTGAACAGGCAGTGGCTCGGGTGGTTGATGTCCTTTTTGTTCTTCCTGTGTAGGTGTAGGGTGTGTGTAGGTGTAGGTGTAGGGTGTGTGTGTGTGTGTGTGTGTGTGTTATTGTGAGTGTTACTTACTTTTAGCAGCATATGTCTTATGCATGAGTGCCGAGAGCACGTGACCATTTTCAAAGTTGAAGTTGTCATAGGGACCATACACGTTAGTCGGGATTACGGCGGTGTAGCGGCGCCCATGCTGCGCAAAGTATCCCCTGTTGTCAATCAAGTCCCCACACACACACACACACGTTGTGGTTAGAACATTAATGACCCACTCCAGCTATTTTTTTAAATAATATTCTAAGTACACATACAATACAAGGTACAAACCCTTAAGGGTAGATTTTTGGGGGGGGGGACAGTGTTTTTTTTTTACACAATTGCGAAATTCAAGGAGTTGGCAATTCAAGGGGTTAGTCTGATGGATGCATACCGATGTCATCGGCCTTCCTTCTTGCTTCCCAGAACAATAGCAGAGCAATAGAGGTTCCTTGGAAGTTGTGGGAACATATGTTTTTGGTTTCCCATTGGTTCTGGGAACAAAAGCCTAAGTTTCCTGACCGGTGAAGCTGACTTTTTTTACGTTCTGAGAACATTCATTTTTTGGTTGCAGGGACGTTCTGAGAACGTTTTACAATGATTCCCTGAAAGTTTTCCTGGGAGGTTTTATTAATGTTCTGATAATGAAATTATAGGTTATTTGAAGGTAATTAAATAACGTTCTGAGAACATGTTTCAATAAGACTTTTAATAACACTGCTAGCTTAGGTTAACTGTTTTGAACATCAAGCACAGATGGGACACATGGAAATGAAATTGCTTAGGCATTAATCATGCAAACACATCTCTTTTTTTATAGTCACAAGGAGCCTATAAGATTTGAACCTATGATCTTATGTTTCCTATCCATGGAATCAGTCCACTGCGCCACCAGGTTGAAGCTAGCATGCCATGTTTTTTTAGCTCTTACAAAGCTGTGTATTTTAGTCTATTCAAACAGACCCCATTTCAAAGGAAACAAGCGCTCATAAAGATCAGGTGTGGCCACTTCCTGAACTCACTTAACAAGATAGAGGATAGAGAGAGTTTTGTTGACGCTGAGAACGGAATGTATATGTTAATAAATAAACATTTTAGAACGCTCTTGTTGTTTTAATGGAAAGTTTTCTTAATGTTCTGAGAATATTACTAAAAAGAACCATGAGGAAACCTGTAGGAAACGTTACGCTGAAATTCTGAAATTCCCACAGAAGAACGTTGTTTCTTAACTTTCTGAGAGCATAACTTTAAATAGAACCACGAGGAAACCTGTAGGAAATGTTATGCTAAAGTACTGAAATTCCCACAGAAGAAACACATGGTTCTCAGAACATTATGTGCGAGCTGGGCTGTGCCATATAATGATGGGCCTGCACCAGCTACTGAAATGCATCTTTTGTTAAGTCCATCAGGTGATAAATGAGGTGCTAGGGAGGCTGGAGTGGGTCTTTCAAATGTGTGCTAATGTACCTGCTCAGGTAACAGATTAGTCACCAGCTCACCTGTTCTGAATATCAATCATTCTTTTGGCATGTGAGTAGCCAAAGTTTGAGTCGTGTGGAGGCCCATTGTGGATCTGTGGGAAGGGGAAGAAAGCATGAGTGATCATACCCCAGCTTTTATTAAAAATCACAGTTTGGAGGGCCAGAGGTTCCCAAACATACAGTAGTTCTACTGTCACTTGGCACATACTAGGCTGAGTCCCAAATGGCACCATAAACTGTTGAACTCCTACTTTTGACCAGGGTCATTATGGCTCTGGTTAAAAATAATGTACTATATAGGGAATTGGGTGCCATTTGATGCCACCATAGTATTTTAGTATTAAGGTTAAACACAACATGCTCTCATTGATATGGTCTTACTGGTTGTTCAACTAACCATGCTCTCATCGATAGGGTATGTGGTCTTGTCAGGAAAGATGCAGCTGGACAGACAGGACACCACCTTGGTGACGCCCCTTTCGTGAGACGTCTGCAGCACGTTGTCATTGATGCGAAGGTTGTCCCTCTGTGAAGGCAAAACACTGTGGTCTCAATTCAATAAAACCTGTATTGCGGCTTTACACAATAACTTGTTTTTACACAAATGAATTCAAAGAATGCATTTGGAGACAGTGATAAGAAGCTCCCCTGTAAACACTCCTCACTAACACTCAGCCCGTGACGAGCACGCACATCGGCTCAGCCTTCGTCTGCGAAACCATCTCTCACTCTGATCAAAGAATACTAACTTTAATTTTTTCAGTTGTGATATTCACATACTGTTATTACGCTTTAGCCCGTCATTGTAAATACGAATTTGTTCTTAACTAACTTGCCTAGTTAAATAAAGATTTAAAAAATATATAATAATAAACAGATGGATTAATACACTTTTGTAATTAAGATGAATACATTTGCCAACAAAGTCACTGTGCAAACTTCGCTTTGACAAGTTCAATTGAATTTCAGCCTAAGTAGTTGCCCAGCCAGGTGAACATTTACGTTCAGGTCATTTAGCAGAAGACCTTTTCCAGAGCTGCTTCCAGTCGGTGCATTCAACTGGTAGCTAGATAAGACAAACCATTTCACGGACTGGCCTTTAGGCAGTTCAGCCAAAATGTCAGATGGGCTGGTTCCATCTTCAGCCCATCAGCCTGTCCAAGTTGGGGGTTTTGTGCAGAATTATCATTATTTGGTTAACAATTGGGGCACCAGGCAAAAAATGGACCAGTGAGTTAGAAATGCCTGTTCCGAATTTCTGGACCCATCCCTGATTGAACAAATGTAGTTTGGGACAGAAACGTATAGCCTAGGTATTGAAACAAACTGGGTATTTAGGTAAGCTCACCAGAAAGTGTAGGTTCTCCTTCATGTGAAGATAGAGTCCTCCCACCTTGGCAGCCAGGTGGATGACATGGGTGGGCCGATACTTCTCAAACACTGCTCTTGTCTGTTGTAGATCTCTGGCAGAACAACTGTCATCATCATCATCACCATCCCATTTAATGGGAAACAGATCAATCTCATAAAAGTATACATGCACGAATGTAATTAGCTAAACATTTAATGTGGTTCCAACAGGAACTATATAGAAACTCTATAAATATATACTGTATCTATGCATCAATCTACATATCGATAGAATAGATTCGAAAATAATAGAATAGCAGAGAATAGAATATAATAATTTTGAGTGAACTTATTTGGGGAATTTATTTGATCTATTTGTTCCTGTTGGAACCACAAAACCAGCCCCAGATGTAAAAGGGTCATAACAAGATTTCATACAGTGCAACATGACTGTATAAATATGTTATGTAGAACAGACATGCTGGTGTTTCTCGGGCATGTAGAATATGGGATCATGGCATCGCTATATAGGCAAGTCATTTTTATCTGCCAGACCAGTTCTGCTGAGAATATGAAGTTCATGTGACATAACTTACACGAAGTTGGCCTCTTTGGAGGACAGGAAGGTCCACTGCTCGCCCTCGAGACAGCCGCCTTCCTGTTTCACCACGTGCTCGATGGCCTTCCCGACCAAACCGGATCCGCCCGTGACGAGCACGCGCATCGGGTCAGCCTTCGTCTGCGAATCCATCTCTCACTCTGATCAAAGAATGCTAACTTTATTTTTTCAGCTGTGATATTCACATACTGTTATTACGCTGTAGCCCTAAACAAAGTAGGCTGATATGAATGACAGTGTGATCATGGCCCTATTTATAGCCTACTTTAGAACGTAATAATGATGATAATACAAAACTAAGAATAGTTATACATTTAGGCTAATAAGGAATTAATAACATGCTATACATCAAACGCAAGTTTAAATGTATTAACACACTTTTCGTTTCATTTACAATTTCGTTGTAGCCTATTTGATTAATCATGGAGGCTACTTATTTGTATTTATTTCCCATCTACATGTATGTACTTTTTTCTTTTGAAATGAGATAAATTTGCCATATTAAATATTAAGCTCAAGAGTGAATTGCATTATGATCATGTTCATTTTAGCAAAAGGACAAATAGCTTACGCCAGTACCGACAGATACAGTAATTCATTTTAAAATGAACAATATGTGTTTATTCGAAATAACGGTTGGTCTCATTAGGCCTATATTACAAACAGTATAGTATAAGGTAACATCAGATGATCATATAGGCTACAACACTGACATTATTTTAGCAACACAAACAAGAGTAGGCTAAAAGTAGCAAATTGTCGAAAGAAAATGTTTAGGCCTACTATTTTAAATATAATGTAGCCTAGGCTTCATTGTTGAAGTCAAAAGCACCCATTCATTCAACCATAAGGCCTATAAATAGAACTTATAGGACAAATATTTATAAAGGCAAAACATTTCTAATCTTAATCCGTATAGTTTACGTGAGCTATTTTGAATTATAAACAGTCACATTTTTAACTCGGCAAGACCCTCGTGTTATTTTGTATGTATCTTATCAATACACAAAGTTAATGTATGAATTCAAACCTGTATAACTTTTCGTTAGAATTTTCCTCCTCGAATAAAGTCGTTATTAGATCCTATTTCTGAACGCTCAAGTACATAAATGAGGTAAAGGCTATCGCTCTTGTCTTGCACGCTAACCTATCAACAGGAAAGCCGCAGGCGCCAGGTGGAGTCGCTCTTATTGGCTACCTGTGAGCTACACTCTTAGAGAAAAAGGGTTCTACTGAGAGTAGTAGCCTTACAGGTAAACTATCCCAGTTTATCGCACCATCACTCACGTAACACATTAACAAAATACCAGGACTGTTAAGATAGGTTTGCTGGAAAAAAAAAGTTTTCCCCACCAAAAATGTAATATAACTTCTGACTGGTACCTAGTGCTAAGCAGTTCCACATTAGGATTGGAATTCCCTCGCCCCCCACCTTCTCTGTCATTTGCAGATTACAGAGCTATCTTCACACAGGATTTACCATTATGTCTGAATGCTAGAACTGCTCTAAAGTCATAAAGCATGCAGTTCCTATTTCAGTGTTCAATGGAACAAAAAACGCAAACCTAATCGTTCACTACAGGCCAGGGGTCAAATGGTTTTGGCTGCTTAGAACTTTTGGAAATTAAGCTTCTTAAGCAACCATGCCATTCTGCTCAAGAAATGACCACCAACTTTTCCCACTTCATGTAAACATCAAAAACTGCTATTGGATAAACTATATCTACTTGAATATAAAGTTGAACCCACCCTTCTAAAATCAATCAAATCGTATTTGTCACATGCGCCGAACACAACAGGTGTAGTAGACATTACAGTGAAATGCTGACTTACAAGCCCTTAACAAACAATGCAGTTAAGAAAAATAGCTACAAAAAAATAAGAAATAAAAGAAACAAATAATTAAAGAGCAGCAGTAAAAAACAATAGCGAGGCTATATACAGGAGGTACAGAGTCAATGTGCGGGGGCACATTAAAATGAATGTGTTAAGACCATTATTGCACATTATTACACGCCAATTGTGCCAGCCTTACTCCAAACACTTTCAATAATATCAACCGATTCTGCTGGTTAAACAAAGGTTAGCAATGTATTTGCAAAAATGTAATGTCAGAGTCAAGAAAGCTTGCCAGCAGCCAGAGTCACTTGCAGCAACTGGTACTCACAAGTGCTTTTTCAAAGCCTATGTCAGATACAGTGAGTGTAATTATCTCTAATGAGTGTAATTTGCTCAATATTAGGAGTTGAGAAATAAAGTTGACTTCCTTAGAAATAATATATCCCCCTCTTTTATACTACTGGTATGTAATAAAAACACACAAATATCATGATATTATCACAAGGTGCCAATTTACGTTTATACAAAGTATTTTTTCTGCATGTCTAAGCATAAAAAAATCCCCACTGTAAAGAGCCAGGTATAGTGACTTTGCACCACATTAGGATTGGAATTCCCTCGCCCCCCCCCCCCCCCCCCCCCTTCTCTGTCATTTGCAGATTACAGAGCTATTTTCACACGGGATATACCATTATGTATGTCTAAGCATACGTCTTGAGGTGTCTGTATCCTCCTGACTGGTGGTTCTGTTTTTTATTCTGTTGCTAGAATCACCATCACTGCCCAACACTTTTAAATGGAAACATAGGGTTAGATTGTAAAAAAAACAACGAAAATATATTAGGTTATTGGAAAATATAAAAAATATAACACCTAAAGCTATTTTTCAATAAAAAACAATTTGGTTGTTTAAAAAAAGCAAATATATATTTGTTTTTTAAAAACAATCTAACCCCTATTTTAAACAACATAACCCTAAAAACAAATGTATAAAAAATAGGGTTAGGTAGTTTATTTATATAAATATATTTCTTCAAACAACCTAACCCTATTTTTCCATTAAAGAAAATAGGGTTAGGCAGTGATGGTGATCGCCGTGGGATTCGAACCCACATCACTAGCGATGTAAACGCCATGCTCTAGCAACTGAGACACATAATCATATCACATCATTACAAACCACTTAATGCCGCAATGTACTCAATTGCTTTATTGTGCATCGTTTTCTTCATGTTGATGGAAAGTCTACAGGTACAAATAGATGACCAGCCTATGTACAATACAGTGTGGTTTGTAAGTGGTTTGTAAGGATGGTCAATTAATACTGCACAGAAAGTGGTTGTGTTCCATGGTATTTGATAACATTTTTTTGTTGTTGATGTAAATGTTTGAGGACAGGGTTTTGTTCTTTCTGTATTCCGTCACAATGTCATGGCCGTTGTTGAGGGAAGAACAAAGCGCAGCGTGGTTAGCGTACATTTTCCTTTTATTAGAATGTCGCCAACAAAACAAGAAACGAAAGAACAACCGTGAAGCTTACAGGGCATAAGTGCCACTAACAAAAGTCAACCTCCCACACTGAAAGGAGGGAAAAAGGGCTACCTAAGTATGATTCCCAATCAGAGACAACGATAGACAGCTGTCCCTGATTGAGAACCATGCCCGGCCAAAACATAGAAATAAAGAAACATAGAAAACAAAACATAGAATGCCCACCCCAAATCACACCCTGACCAAACCAACTAGAGACATAAAAAGGTTCTCTAAGGTCAGGGCGTGACAGTATCATGGCATCATAATTAATACATTAATCACATTTAATCTGGCACCTTATAGTCACTAGTTAAAGTCTACACACCCCTTACCCAGTCTTCACATTTTAGCTGTTTTAAAATTTAATCTAAAAAGGGAATCAATTGGATTTCCTACCAATCTATACAACCTACTCCACATTTTCAAAGTGAAATAAACATTTAATAACATTTTCCAAATAACTAAGAAATATAAAATGATGATGTATTGATTGCGTATGCCTTCACTACCCAGAGTTAATACTTGGTGGAAGCACCTTTGGCAGCCATTACAGCTGTGAATAATTTTGAATAAGATTCTAACAACCTTGCAGAACGAATTCAAACCTTGCTGAATTAATTCAACCTTGATGCTGCCACCACAGTACTTTAAATATAAAGGAATCAATAACTATGCATTCATTGTGACAATGACTTATCAATGACCCAACCCAAGCTCAGCTCAGATAATCCCTACCATCGTGTTGCTGAGTTGTGGTAATGCTGCAGTAAATGTACATTATCCCAGGGGCGTTGGCAGTCACAATGTAGGTAACCTAATTTATGTCCCTCTCACTCCCCTGAATGCCTCTGTTGATCCTACATCTATTGTATACAGTAATCATATGCCTCTGAACCAGTTATACTGAGGCACTGAGGCAGTGTGCCCTAGTAGGAAGTCCGGTGTTTGCAGCTCACCATGCACTATCAGCTCCAATATAAATAACATTGACATGTCTCCTTCTGATAAGCATCCCAGAAAAGTGCTAAAAATATCCCACATTAACATATAGTGCCTTCGGAAAGTATTCAGACTCCTTGACAATTACGTTAACCTAAAATTGATTATAGAAAACAAATCCCTCAGCAATCTACACACAATACCCCTTAATGACAAAGCGAAAACAGGTTTTTAGAAATTTTACCAAATGTATTAAAAATAGAAAACAGAAATACCATATTTACATAAGTATTCACACCCTTTTGTATGACACTCGAAATTGAGCTCGGTACATCCTGATTACATTGATCAACCTTGAGATGTTTCTACAACCTGTGGTAAATTCAATTGATTGGACATGATTTGGAAAGGCACACACCTGTCTATATAACATCCCACAGTTGACAGTGCACGTCAGAGCAAAAACCAAGCCATGAGGCCGAAGGAATTGTACGTAGAGCTCCGAGACAGGTTTGTGTCGAGGCAGAGATCTTGGGAAGGGTACCAAAACATTTCTGCAGCATTGAAAGTAACCAAGAACACAGTGGCCTCCATCGTTCTTGGAACCACCAAGATTCTTCCTTGTGCTGGCCGCCCGGCCAAACTGAGCAATCAGGGGAGAAGGGCCTTGGTCAGGGAGATGACCAAGAACCTCATGGTCACTCTGACAGAGCTTCAGAGTTCCTCTGTGGAGTTGGGAGAACCTTCCAGAAGGACAACCATCTCTGCAGCAGTCCACCATTCAGTATGGTAGAGTGACAAGACAGAAGCCACTCCTCAGTAAAAGGCACATGGCAGCCCGCTTGGAGCTTACAAAAAGGCACCTAAAGGACTCTCAAACCATGAGAAACAAGATTTTCTGGTCTCATGAAACCAAGATTGAAATCTTTGGCCTGAATGCCAATCGTCACGTCTGGAGGAAACCTGACACCATCCTTACGGTGAAGCATGGGGTGGGGCAGCATCATGCTGTGGGGATGTTTTTCAGCAGCAGGGACTGGGATACCAGTTAGGATTGAGACAAAGATGAACGGAGCAAGGTACAGAGAGATCCTTGATGAAAACCTGCTCTAGAGCGCCCAGGACCTCACACTTGGGAGAAGGTTCACATGCCAACAGTACAATGACCCAAAGCACACAGCCAAGACAACACAGGAGTGGCCCAGCCAGAGCCGGGACTTGAACCCGATGGAACATCTCTGGAGAGACCTGAAAATAGCTGTGCAACAAAGTTCCCCATCCAACCTGACAGAGCTTGAGAAGATCTGCAGAGATTAATGGGAGACACTCCCCAAATACAGGTGTGCCAAGCTTGTAGTGTCATACCCAAGAAGACTCGAGGCTGTACAGAGTACTGAGTAAAATGTCTGAATATTTAGGCAATTTAAAAAAACATTTTTTTATGTAAAAATAAGTAAACACTTCTAAAATACTGTTTTTGCTTAATCATTATGGGGTATTGTGTGTGGATTGACAAGGGGAAAAACTATTTAATACATTTAAGAATAAGGCTGTAACATAACAACATTTGGAAAAAGTCAAGGGGTCTGAATACTTTCCATAGGCACTGTATGTAGCCTAAGAATCAAGGTTCATGAAATCAATAACTTTCTAGTAAGAAATGGCATTCATTTTCTGACTATCTCTGAAACTCACTTAGATAATACCTTTGATGATACAGTGGTATCAATAAATGTTTATAACATCTACAGAAAAGACAGATATGCCAATGGGGGCGGTGTTGCTGTCTATATTTTGATGAGGATATTTAGAGCCACATTTCTGTAAAGCTTACAGAGGATCTCATGTTAAATACAGTTGAAGTCTGACTCTTTTGGGTAAAACACTGTGGTAAATCCTCATTGGAAACACCTAAAACTCACCCAAAGCCCATTTTTGTGGGTAGCTGCTATAGACTATCAAGTGCTAACAGTCAGTATCTGGGTAATATGTGTGAAATGCTTGATAATGTATGTGATATCAACAGAGAGGTATATTTTCTGGGTATATTTTCTATTGACTGGCTTTCATCAAGCTGCACACTCAAGAAAAAGCTGAAAACTGTAACTAGTACCTGCAACCTGGTTCAGGTCATCAGACAACCTACCAGGGTGTTTAAAAACAGCACAGGAATGAAATCGATATGTATTGATCACATGTTTACTAACGCTGCAGAACTCTGCTATAAAGCAGTGTCCAGATCCATCAGATGTAGTGTTCACAATATAGTAGCCATATCTAGGAAAACCAAAGTTACAAAGGCTGGGCCTAATATAGTGTATCAGAGGTCATACAATACGCTTTGTAGTGATTCCTATGTTGATGATGTAATATTTACTGGTCTGTGGTGTGTAATGACAAGCAACCAGACACTTGACACATTTATGAAATTGATAATTCCAGTTACTAATAAGCATGCACCCATTAAGACAATGACTGTAAAACATGTTAAATCCCTGTGGATTGATGAGGAATTGAAAAATGGTATGGTTGAGAGGGATGAGGCAAAAGAAATGGCAAATAAGTTTGGCTGCACAACCGATTGGCAAACGTACAAAAAAATTGAGAAATCCTGTGACTAAACTGAATAAAAAGAAGAATAAACTATACTATGAAGCAAAGATAAGTGATATAAAGAATGATAGTAAAAAGCTTTGGAGCACCTTAAATTACATTTTGGGCAAAAAGGCAAACTCAGCTCCATCATTCATTGAATCAGATGGCTCATTCATCACAAAACCCACTGATATTGCAAACTACTTTAATTTTTATTTTTTAATCGGCAAGATTAACAATTTAGGCATGACATGCCAGCAACAAACGCTGTCACTACACATCCAAGTATAACTAACCAAATTATGAAAGACAAGCATTGTAATTTTGAATTCCAAAATGTGAGTGTGAAAGAGGTGAAAAAATGTCTATCAACAATGACAAGTCACTCGGGTCTGACAACTTTGATGGAAAATTACTGAGGATAATAGCGGACAATATTACCACTCCTATTTGCCATATCGTCAATCTAAGCCTACAAGAAAGTGTGTGCCCTCAGGCCTGGAGGGAAGCAAAATGAATTCCGCTACCCAAGAATAGTAAAGCACCCTTTACTGGCTCAAATAGCCAACCAATCAGCCTGTTACCAAACGTTACTAAACGTTTGGAAAATATAATTTTTGACCAAATACAATGCTAATTTACAGTAAGCAAATTGACAAACTTTCAGCACGCTTATAGGGAAGGACATTCAACACGCATGGCACTAATACAAATGACTGATGATTGGCTGAGAGAATTTGATGATAAAAAGATTGTGCGAGCTGTTTTGTTAGACTTCAGTGCGGCTTTAGACATTATCGATCATAGTCTGCTTCTGGAAAAACGTATGTTATGGCTTTACACCTCCTGCTATATTGTGGACAAGGAGTTACCTGTCTAACAGAACACAGAGGGTGTTCTTTAATGGAAGCCTCTACAACATAATCCAGGTAGAATCAGGAATTACCCAGGTCAGCTGTCTAGGCCCAAAACCTTTTTTCAATCTTCACTAATGACATGTCAGTGTGTCTATGTATGCATATGACAAAACTTTACACACCAGCTATTATAGCGAGTGAAATTATTGCAACACTTAACGAAGAGCTGCAGTCAGTTTCAGAATGGGTGGCAAGAAATAAATTAGTCCTAAATATTTCAAAAACTAAAAGCATTGTTTTTGGGACAAATCATTCACTAAACATCAACTAAATCTGGTAATGAATAATGTGGAAATTGAGTAAACTGAGTTGACAAACCTGGATTGTTAACTGTCATCTCAAAACATGTTGATGCAACAGTAGCTAAAATGGGAAGAAGTCTGTCTGTAATAAAGCGCTGCTCTGCTTTAACAACACTGTCAATAAGGCAGGTCCTGCAGGCCCGAGTTTAGTTGCACCTGGGCTACTGTCCAGTTGTGTGGTCAGGTGCCACGAAGAGGTATTTAGGAAAACTACAACTGGCTCAGAACAGGGTGGCATGGCTGGCCCTTAAATGTACTAGGAGAGCTAACACTGTGAACAGACACACACAGACACTGACACACGTATACACATAACACACGCACACTACACACACGTACAAATGGATTTTGTATTGTAGATATGTGGTAGTAGAGAAGTGGCCTGAGGGCACACACTTAATGTGTTTTGAGGGGAGACTCAGGAACACGATGGTGTTCTCCTTTGCTCTACGACCCCCACAAGTGTCACGGGACTCATCTGAAGGTAACCCATAGAAATGAATGGAAGTATGGAGGTAGTTTTGTGCCAACAAAAATAAGGGGTTAAATATTTCCTGAGCTTTCTTATATCTCCTAGATATAGGACAGACACTTCAAAACCTTATTCCTTATGATTTAAAAAAAAATATCATTTGTAATTTATTAATGTGTTATTCAATGCATTTCTATGGGCTATATTAGTTAAGGCCAAATGTAATATTTTATCAATAATAAAACAATTATATACACCTAAAGAAGAGCTCATAGCTTTCACCTGAATTCACCTGGTCAGTCTGTGATGGAAAGAGCAGGTGTTCCTAATGTTTTGTACAATCCATGTAAAGACTCCATGCCATCTCAAATCACTCAAGCAAGCAGCAAAAGCAGCTAAATTAGTTTTAAAAAAGCAAAAAAACAGCACTATATACAGTCAGCCACCAATTGTGCAAGTTCTCCCACTTAAAAAGATGAGAGAGGCTCCAAACTCAACTCGTCGTGTTTGGAGGACAAAGAATGCTGAGTTGCATCCAAAGAACACCATATCTACTGTGAAGCATGGGGGTGGAAACATCATGCTTTGGGGCTGTTTTTCTGCAAAGGGACCAGGACGACTGATCCGTGTAAAGGAAAGAATGAATGGGGCCCTGTATCGTGAGATTTTGAGTGAAAACCTCCTTCCATCAGCAAGGGCATTGAAGATGAAACGTGGCTGGGTCTTTCAGCATGACAATGATCCCAAACACACCGCCCGGGCAACGAAGGAGTGGCTTCGTAAGAAGCGTTTCAAGGTCCTGGAGTGGCCTAGCCAGTCTCCAGATCTCAACCCCATAGAAAATCTTTGGAGGGAGTTGAAAGTCCGTGTTGCCCAGCAACAGCCCCAAAACATCACTGCTCTAGAGGAGATCTGCATGGAGGAATGGGCCAAAATACCAGCAACAGTGTGTGAAAACCTTGTGAAGACTTACAGAAAACGTTTGACCTCTGTCATTGCCAACAAAGGGTATATAACAAAGTATTGAGATACTTGTGTTATTGACCAAATACTTATTTTCCACCATAATTTGCAAATAAATTCATTAAAAATCCTACAATGTGATTTTCTGGATTTTTTTTTCTCATTTTGTCTGTCATAGTTGAAGTGTACCTATGATGAAAAATACAAATGTATATTTTCTACATTGTAGAATAATAGTGATATGAAATAAGAAATATTCAGAGGATAAGTTCAGTAGAGTTAACTGCACCTCAGATTGCAGCCCAAATAAATGCTCACAGAGTTCAAGTAACAGACACGTCAACAGCAACTGTTCAGAGGAGACTGCGTGAATCAGACCTTCATGGTCAAATTGCTGCAGAGAAACCACTGCTAAAGGACAGCAATAAGAAGAAGAGACTTGTTTGGGCCAAGAAACACGAGCAATGGGCATTAGACCGGTGGAAATCTGTCCTTTGGTCTGATGAGTCCAAATTTGAGATTTGTGGTTCCAACTGCTGTGTTTTTGTGAGACGCAGAGTAGGTGAACGGATGATCTCCGCATGTGTGGTTCCCACCGTGAAGCATGGAGGAGGTGGTGTGATGGTGTGGGGTTGCTTTGCTGGTGACACTATCTGTGATTTATTTAGAATTCAAGACACACTTAACCAGCATGGCTACCACAGCATTCTGCAGCGATACGCCATCCCATCTGGTTTGCACTTAGTGGGACTATCATTTGTTTTTCAACAGGACAATGACCCAACACACCTCCAGGCTGTGTAAGGGCTATTTGACCAAGAAGGAGAGTGCTGGAGTGCTGCATCAGATGACCTGGCCTTCACAATCAGCCAACTCAACCCATTTGAAATGGTTTGGGATGAGTTGGACCACAGAGTGAAGGAAAAGCAGCCAACAAGCGCTCAGCATATGTGGGGGAACTCCTTCAAGACTGTTGGGAAAGCATTCCAGGTGAAGCTGGTTCAGAGAATTAGAAGTGTGCAAAGCTGTCATCAAAATATAGTTTGATTTGTTTAACACTTTTTTGGTTACTACATGATGATTCCATATGTGTTATTTCATAGTTTTGATGCTTTCACTATAATTCTACAATGTAGAAAATAGTAAAATACAGAAAACCCTTGAATGAGTAGGTGTGTTCAAACTTTTGACTGGTACTGTATATCATACATACATATTTTTAAAATTTTACCTTCACTTTCTTCGCTAGAGAATGCAGCTAGCTAGTTCAGCTTACTCAAACACCCAGTTCAAACAGAGAGGGATGCTATGTTAGCTAGCTGGCTATGGCTATCCAACACTGGAACTCTTCCAAGTCAAGGTAAGCTTTTGGTTTTATAAATGTATTGCCTCCCACCGATGTAACTGCTAAACGGGTTGCTGTACACTGTACTGCATGATTGTAGAGGGTTTACTAGCGCATTAGTTCTAGTAGCTATGTTGACTATGACGTTAATATGGTGAAAAGGATGTAGGCTGTGTGTAGCAGTTAGCGGTTATGGTATGAAAGTTTGGCTTGGAAATATTTTTTTTGCCTGGTCAGACAGCTGTTGTAGACAGCTGTTGCATTGTGAACTGAAGTTCACATGCAAAGGAAAAAGGTGAGAGGAGAGCGTAAATGCGAGAGGAATTATACTGTATATACAACAACCAAAGGTATTGCGGTTTATATGTGGCTGCTAGTTCTGTGTTTGCGTGTGATCAGGGGTGTATTCATTCTGTAGATTCTGTTGAAAAACCTTTCTTAAACGGAAGCAAACGGAATGAAATGGGGATAAACATAACTGAATTTGTTCAAAAGAAACTCTTGTTTGCAACTTTTGGACTAATGATTACACCCTAGATCAGCTAGATGCAGGCAAGAGTGTGCAAGGCGGTATTGAATGTGTCACTGTCTGTCACCTTGATTACTCAAATTTCTCTTGACCTGTGAACCTACGTTGTTTACTTTCATTCGTAGGCTAGCTTGTACCAACCTTATGATGGGTATAGGGAAAATAACTTAGTCGCATCATGTAGTAGCCTAAACCTATCGATGTTACATTGACCTGGGTGAATGGAATATGAAAGACAGTCATCCAATATGCTGTAATCGAAATAAGGCCATGCTCATGAAAAAAAAAAAAATCGTCCTCCCTCATCTTAAACGGCACCGAAAGAAATCCTCAGTTGAAACCCCCATCTGATCATGGTTCATTTAATATGAGTAGGAGTGTAACAACTCCATCTGATTCACAGGGACCTTGTTCATTTGATGAGCAGGTCCAAAGCCTGGCACAATACCTCAGACAACCCTTATGAGTGGTACACCGCAACCCATTATACAGTACCTCAGATAACCCTTATGAGTGGTACACCGCAACCCATTAGACAGTACCTCAGATAACCCTTATGAGTGGTACACCGCAACCCATTATACAGTACCTCAGATAACCCTTATGAGTGGTACACTGCAACCCATTACACAATACCTCAGATAACCCTTATGAGTGGTACACTGCAACCCATTATACAGTACCTCAGATAACCCTTATGAGTGGTACACCGCAACCCATTAGACAGTACCTCAGATAACCCTTATGAGTGGTACACCGCAACCCATTACACAATACCTCAGACAACCCTTATGAGTGGTACACTGCAACCCATTATACAGTACCTCAGATAACCCTTATGAGTGGTACACCGCAACCCATTAGACAGTACCTCAGATAACCCTTATGAGTGGTACACCGCAACCCATTATACAGTACCTCAGACAACCCTTATGAGTTGTACACCGCAACCCATTATACAGTACCTCAGATAACCCTTATGAGTGGTACACCGCAACCCATTACACAGTACCTCAGATAACCCTTATGAGTGGTACACCACAACCCATTATACAGTACCTCAGATAACCCTTATGAGTGGTACACCGCAACCCATTACACAGTACCTCAGATAACCCTTATGAGTGGTACACCGCAACCCATTACACAGTACCTCAGATAACCCTTATGAGTGGTACACCGCAACCCATTACACAATACCTCAGATAACCCTTATGAGTGGTACACTGCAACCCATTATACAGTACCTCAGATAACCCTTATGAGTGGTACACCGCAACCCATTATACAGTACCTCAGATAACCCTTATGAGTGGTACACTGCAACCCATTACACAATACCTCAGACAACCCTTATGAGTGGTACACCGCAACCCATTAGACAGTACCTCAGATAACCCTTATGAGTGGTACACTGCAACCCATTACACAATACCTCAGATAACCCTTATGAGTGGTACACCGCAACCCATTATACAGTACCTCAGATAACCCTTATGAGTGGTACACCGCAACCCATTACACAATACCTCAGATAACCCTTATGAGTGGTACACCGCAACCCATTATACAGTACCTCAGATAACCCTTATGAGTGGTACACCGCAACCCATTATACAGTACCTCAGATAACCCTTATGAGTGGTACACTGCAACCCATTATACAGTACCTCAGATAACCCTTATGAGTGGTACACTGCAACCCATTATACAGTACCTCAGATAACCCTTATGAGTGGTACACCGCAACCCATTACACAATACCTCAGATAACCCTTATGAGTGGTACACTGCAACCCATTATACAATACCTCAGACAACCCTTATGAGTGGTACACCGCAACCCATTATACAGTACCTCAGATAACCCTTATGAGTGGTACACTGCAACCCATTACACAATACCTCAGATAACCCTTATGAGTGGTACACCGCAACCCATTACACAATACCTCAGATAACCCTTATGAGTGGTACACCGCAACCCATTATACAGTACCTCAGATAACCCTTATGAGTGGTACACTGCAACCCATTATACAGTACCCCCTTATGAGTGGTACACCGCAACCCATTAGACAGTACCTCAGATAACCCTTATGAGTGGTACACCGCAACCCATTATACAATACCTCAGATAACCCTTATGAGTGGTACACCGCAACCCATTAGACAGTACCTCAGATAACCCTTATGAGTGGTACACTGCAACCCATTACACAGTACCTCAGATAACCCTTATGAGTGGTACACCGCAACCCATTATACAGTACCTCAGATAACCCTTATGAGTGGTACACCGCAACCCATTACACAGTACCTCAGATAACCCTTATGAGTGGTACACCGCAACCCATTATACAATACCTCAGACAACCCTTATGAGTGGTACACCGCAACCCATTATACAGTACCTCAGATAACCCTTATGAGTGGTACACCGCAACCCATTACACAGTACCTCAGATAACCCTTATGAGTGGTACACCGCAACCCATTATACAATACCTCAGACAACCCTTATGAGTGGTACACCGCAACCCATTATACAGTACCTCAGATAACCCTTATGAGTGGTACACCGCAACCCATTACACAGTACCTCAGATAACCCTTATGAGTGGTACACCGCAACCCATTATACAGTACCTCAGATAACCCTTATGAGTGGTACACCGCAACCCATTATACAGTACCTCAGATAACCCTTATGAGTGGTACACTGCAACCCATTACACAATACCTCAGATAACCCTTATGAGTGGTACACCGCAACCCATTACACAATACCTCAGATAACCCTTATGAGTGGTACACTGCAACCCATTACACAATACCTCAGATAACCCTTATGAGTGGTACACTGCAACCCATTACACAATACCTCAGACAACCCTTATGAGTGGTACACCGCAACCCATTACACAATACCTCAGATAACCCTTATGAGTGGTACACTGCAACCCATTACACAATACCTCAGACAACCCTTATGAGTGGTACACCGCAACCCATTATACAGTACCTCAGATAACCCTTATGAGTGGTACACCGCAACCCATTATACAGTACCTCAGATAACCCTTATGAGTGGTACACTGCAACCCATTATACAGTACCTCAGATAACCCTTATGAGTGGTACACCGCAACCCATTACACAGTACCTCAGATAACCCTTATGAGTGGTACACCGCAACCCATTACACAATACCTCAGATAACCCTTATGAGTGGTACACCGCAACCCATTATACAGTACCTCAGATAACCCTTACGAGTGGTACACTGCAACCCATTATACAGTACCCCCTTATGAGTGGTACACTGCAACCCATTATACAGTACCTCAGATAACCCTTATGAGTGGTACACCGCAACCCATTACACAGTACCTCAGATAACCCTTATGAGTGGTACACCACAACCCATTATACAGTACCTCAGATAACCCTTATGAGTGGTACACCGCAACCCATTACACAATACCTCAGATAACCCTTATGAGTGGTACACCGCAACCCATTATACAATACCTCAGATAACCCTTATGAGTGGTACACTGCAACCCATTATACAATACCTCAGACAACCCTTATGAGTGGTACACCACAACCCATTATACAGTACCTCAGATAACCCTTATGAGTGGTACACCGCAACCCATTACACAATACCTCAGATAACCCTTATGAGTGGTACACCGCAACCCATTATACAGTACCTCAGATAACCCTTATGAGTGGTACACCGCAACCCATTATACAGTACCTCAGATAACCCTTCATGGGTGGCAGACAAAAACCCGGTACACTATACCTCAGCTAATCCGTCATAGGCGGTAGACTATATCTCAGCCAACCCGTTAAGGGCGATAAACTAAGTAAGAAGGCTCAAGAGTCAAATCCTGGTCATTTCATGTTCATGAATGTTGCATTTTACCTAATGAAACCCATTGCGCGTGGTAACTGTAAAAAGTCTACTTTACGTCAGGATACACATTACGGGCTGTAACTGTAGAAACAATGTAGCTTTATTCACGTCAGGGGAATTTAGCAAAACAAGGTCGATTTATTCACATCAGGGGAACCTCCTTGTTATTTCATTTTCGTGTATTGCACTTGATTTCAGTATGAATCACATGATTATGAAGGCATAAATGTATGAAAGAGAGTATTATTTGAAATGTATGTATTGTAGTTCTATCCTTGTGATGTGTTACATCATGTTTTTGTGGACCCCAGTAAGAGCAGTAGCTAATGGAGATGCTAATAAAATACTAAATACCACTGACAGATCTTTTTTTAAACAATGATGATAAAATGTGGGTTTAAAAATGAAGTTTAGTCATTCATTTAATCAGCTTTTTAAAATTTTTAAACAGGACATGGGCATGAGTCCTCTGGTTATAGGTGCCGGTTTGGAGAAGAGTTTCAGACGGTTTCTATACAGATATCCACACATTTAACAATTTGGATGGATGGACAAGGAGTTACAGATTATAGATATGCCATCAGTAACAGGATTTTCCCCTGAAACAAGTATTCTACAAAAATGTCACCACTTATTTCCCAGGCACCGCATTGTAGCCTTCTAGAACGCCCATGAGCGACGTCAAATATAGGGCTATAACTATTTGAAGTATCCATTTACCTCTAAGAATTCAAAGCAATTGGTAATTACCTAGTACAGATCTTGGATAGAAAATGCAGGTTCTCCTTCAACTAGTTCTCCTACAACATATCAACTTGCCTTTCTATGTGGCATTTTTGAAAAGGCTAACTCAGATTCATTATATAATGTTAATTAGCATAAGAAGTTCATAGATACTTATGACAAGTCTTATGATGCATTTCAAAGGGTCATAATGCATTACATCTGAATGCCTTCCCAACATTTAATTCACAATCAAATCCTGTACAGGTAGTTTATTTAGAAAAAAGTGCTCCAATGAAAACTGATAAAGGAAACATCTAAATCATCTTTCCCAACAGTCTCTCGCACAGTGAGAAAGCGTGTACATCAAATTTTAACACAGTGATGTTCTTGAAGTCTCAGATACCGAGCTCTGGCTACTGCCAGTGAGACTGTCACAGTTGTGTCCCTCTTGGCACTCATGCTTCAAACAGGAAGGTTCCGGCAGATGACAGAGATGCGGCGATGGCGGGGCACTCTCTGTCCAGAGAAAATAGACTCATCATCTTTAAGGATCTCATGGGTGAACTTATATCTGGCCTGGTCCCTGGAAGGATGCATGAAAACAATGTCATCAGTCATTCACCACACAAGCACAATGTGTGAAATGCCAGGAGCTGTACCAAGTGTTTCAGAGTATGAGTGCCGATTTAGGATCAGTTTAGCCTTTAAGATCACAAGAATACATGGACCAGTTTAGCCTTTAAGATCATAATGAATATATGGACCAGTGTTGGTCAATTCCAACTTCATTTGAAATTCCAATGAATTCACTCATGAAGTAGATAATTTACTGTACGTTGAATTCAATTTGAATGTCAACAACCTTCAAGTTATGGAATTAAATTGGAATTAGACTGTTGGAATTGTGAAAAAAAGTAATCTTTGGAATTTAATTGGAATTCAATATTTGTAAAATTCCCAGTTAATGGAATTAATGTACATAGTATAAAAAAATGGACTGCTTTTTTTTGAATATACTGTTGAAGTCGGAAGTTTACATACCTTAGCCAAATACATTTAAACTCAGTTTTTCACAATTCCTGACATTTAATCCTAGTAAAAATTCCCTGTCTTAGGTCAGTTAGGATCACCACTTTATTTTAAGAATGTGAAACGTCAGAATAAAAAGAGAGAATTATTTATTTTGGCTTTTATTTCCATCATCATATTCCCAGTGGGTCAGAAGTTTACATACACTCAATTAGTATTTGGTAGCATTGCCTTTAAATTGTTTAACTTGGGTCAAACGTTTCAGGTAGCCTTCCACAATAAGTTGGGTGAATTTTGGCCCATTCCTCCTGACAGAGCTGGGGCAACTGAGTCAGATGGCCACTCCAATACCTTGACTTTGTTGTCCTTAAGCCATTTTGCCACAACTTTGAAAGTATGCTTGGGGTCATTGTCCATTTGGAAGACCCATTTGTGACCAAGCTTTAACTTCCTGACTGATGTCTTGAGATGCTGCTTCAATATATCCACATAATTTTCCTACCTCATGATGCCATCTATTTTGTGAAGTGCACCAGTCCCTCCTGCAGCAAAGCACCCCCACAACATGATGCTGCCACCCCGTGCTTGACGATTGGGATGGTGTTCATCGGCTTGCAAGCCTCCCCCTTTTTCCTCCAAACATAACGATGGTCATTATGGTCAAACAGTTCTATTTTTGTATCATCAGACCAGAGGACATTTCTCCAACGAGTACGATCTTTGCCCCCATGTGCAGTTGCAAACCTTAGTCTTGCTTTTTTATAGAGGTTTTGGAGCAGTGGCTTCTTCCTTGCTGAGTGGCTTTCAAGTTATGTCAATATAGGCCTTGTTTCACTATGGATATAGATACTTTTGTATCTCTTTCCTCCAGCATTTTCACAAGGTCCTTTGCTGTTGTTCTGGGATTGATTTGCACTTTTCGCACCAAAGTACGTTCATCTCTAGGAGACAGAACACGTCTGCGTGGTCCCATGGTGTTTATACTTGCGTACTATTGTTTGTACAGATGAACGTGGTACCTTCAGGCTTTTGGAAATTTCTCCCAAGGATGAACCAGGCTTGTGGAGGTCTACAAATTGTTTTGGAGGTCTTGGCTGATTTCTTTTGATTTTCCCATGATGTCAGGCAAAGAGGCACTGAGTTTGAAGGTAGGCCTTAATGCATCAACAGGTAAACCTCCAATTGACTCAAATGATGTCAATTAGCCTATCAGAAGATTCTAAAGCCATGAGATAATTTTCTGCAATTTTCTAAGCTGTTTAAAGGCACAGTCAACTTAGTGTATGTAAACTTCTGATCCACTGGAATTGTGATACAGTGAATTACAAGTGAAATAATCTGTCCGTAAACAATTGTTGGAAAAATTACTTGTGTCATACACAAAGTAGATGTCCTAACCTACTTGCCAAAACTATAGTTTGTTGACAAGAAATTTGTGGAGTGGGTATGTTTTATTGATTCCAACCTAAGTGTATGTTAACTTCCGACTTCAACTGTAAATCATTTAAACTACTAGGCTACCTGAACAGTGACATGGCCATGGGGAATTTAATGATCTCAAGTCAAATACTTACCTGGAATTTGATATTAAATTAATGGAATACAGAGGGAGAGGGAATTGAAATACTGTAGAATTGAATTTGTGGAATTAACCCCAACACGGACAGGGGAGGACCTGATCCTAGATTAGCACTCCCACTTTGAGATGTTTCATAGTTGAAGCATAAGACCCCAGGTCATCTGACCCGGCGGACCTCTGGGCCCTCATAAGGATAGTTATAGGCTATAGGAGGCGTTCAGTCAGTGTACCAACATGGAGGTAACATAGAACAATTAAGTAAACCACTTCATGTTCTTGTTCTCCACAGGAGATACTGTGGGTTTGTTTAGTGCAGACTCTCATTAGGGTATTTACTCAGTTGCTCTTTCCCATGTCAAATAAATCCATAGAATCGTTTTGAGTAGTAAAAACCTACCGTAGGCCTACCAGGTAGACTACAGTGATTACAGTGTATGCGCAGGTGGTTGTTTGTAAACAATGAAAGACAGAATGTTGCTATGGCAGGTCTTATTGGGTCCTTACCTGAGTATGTAGACAGAGCGACAGGGCAGAAACAAGTTCAGCCATTCAGCGGGTTCATCCTCCCTCACCAAGCGCATCACACTGTCTGACAACAAACTCAGCCCTGCTATAGTGCTGCCACAGAACTGACAGAGGAGAGGAAGGGAAAGAAAGGGTCAGGGAGACAGTGAAAGAGAAAGGCAGGATGTAAGATAAAAAAAAACAGGGGTGAGGGGGGATGAGAGAATGACCGAGTTCCAAACAGCATTGTAAAAGAAATATCACTTTTGCCAAAAAAGTATTCACATTGTGCCCAGTCAATAATCATGCACACAGAACACCATGTTCCAAATGTATCTTGCCTTTCATCTCAGGTTAATATGAGAGCCGTCTACCTACCTTGACACTGTCGATGTGTGGTTTGATGTATCCAGCCTTGTCCAGGTCCAGGACATGCACAGGGCCTAGGAGAGGGCTGCCCTCAGAGAAAGCCACAGCTCGGAGGCGATCCATCACCCCCTCACACACCGCTCCCCACTGAGCACGCTCTGTCTCCCGGTAACCATGAATCGCCTGGTGAGCACAATGTTGAAAGAATGAATGAAAAAATGTAATTAAATGTTGGTAGGGGCCTCAAGGGAGTGATCATTGTCAACAGGGGTGGGATTGTGGAGGGGGACTGGGTTCCAGGAGTGAAATTATTTGGATAATTTACATTGATTTCAAGGATTTTACATAATCAGAGTGATTTTATTTTCCAATTTTCCTCCCTGATTGCTAACAAACACTGTTCTGGGCTTGGTTTCCCAAAAGCATTTTAAGGCTAAGTTCATCGCTAGAACGTTTGTAGGAGCATCATTAAATCTCAGAGCTGTTCCCCAAAACCATCGTCACTAAAGTTGCAATTGAAAACGTGTGTTATTTACCGACTGCCTCAGACCACTCGTAGATCAGCTAAGTGTGTCGTTGGAAGATTTTTCGCCCTTTCGGCGTCAAACATAGAATCAAGCTGTTTATCCGTCTCGCTGTGAACGCCGATTACTTCGGAACCAAGTTGACTACAAATACAAAGTTGCCAATTTCTTTGCAGTTGTTTCAAACAAGCAAAGGATAAAAATATGCTTCAAATAAAAACCGAGATGACTGCATTAATAGGCTACAGTAGGATATAGGCTACAAAGGCCAGTGGAGGCTTCTTAGAGGAGGACCATCCTGCTCAGTGAATTTAATAAAAATACAAATAGTGAAACATTAAAAAAAGTGATCCTTTTTAGATAAACCTATACTAAATATACCCAAGTCACCAAATAATTGATTAAAACCCACTGCTTTACAATGAAGGTCTACAGTAGCCTCAACAACACTCTGTAGGGTAGCACCATGGTGTAGCCAGAGGACAGCTAGTTTCCGTCCTCCTCTGGGTACATTGACTTCAATATAAACCTAGGAGGCTCATGGTTCTCACCCCCGTCCTTAGACTTACACAGTAATTATGACAACTTCCAGAGGACATCCTCCAACCTATCAGAGCACTTGCAGCATGAACTGACATGTTGTCCACCCAATCAAAGGATCAGAGAATGAATCTTGTACTGAAAGCATAAACTCCAGCTAGCTATCACCGCAGTGCATAAAATGTGGTGAGTAGTTGGCTCAAAGAGAGAGAAAGCAACAGTTGAACAGTTTTGAATAAATACATTAGTTTAGCATACTCAAAACACCCAGCTCAGACAGAGAGGGATGCTATGTTAGATAGCTGGCTATGGCTATTCAACACTGTATGATTGTAATGGGTTTACTAACGCGTTAGTTCTCGTAGCTATGTTGACTATGACATTAGCTAATATGGTGAAAATGATGTAGGCTGAGTGTAGCGGTTAGCAGTTATGATATGAAGGTTTGGCTTAAGTTCTTTTGCCTGGTCAGACAGCTGATTTGTGCACTGAAGTCCACAAGGGAAAAGGTGAGAGGAGGAGAAGGTGTAGAAGTGAGAAGGAATTATACAAAAGCAAAGTGATCACGCTGTTTGTATGTGGCTGCGATCAAAGTGAACCGTGATCAGGGGTGTATTCATTAAAACACTTTTCTTAAATGGGAGCAAAAGGAACGGGGATGAACATACCTGAATTTGTCCAAAAACTTCCGGCGCCGACAGAGATGGCCGCCTCGCTTCGCGTTCCTAGGAAACTATGCAGTATTTTGTTTTTTTATGTGTTATTTCTTACATTGGTACCCAAGGTAATCTTAGGTTTCATTACATACAGTCGGGAGGAAGTACTGAATATAAGAGCAACGTCAACTCACCATCATTACAACCAGGAATATGACTCTCCCGAAGCGGATCCTGTGTTTTGCCTTCCACCCAGTACAATGGATCTGATCCCAGCCGGCGACCCTAAACAACGACGCCGTAAAAGGGGCAAACGAAGCGGTCTTCTGGTCAGGCTTCGGAGACGGGCATATTGCGCTCCACTCCCTAGCATACTACTCGCCAATGTCCAGTCTCTTGACAACAAGGTTGATGAAATCCGAGCAAGGGTAACATTCCAGAGAGACATCAGAGACTGTAACGTTCTTTGCTTCACAGAAACATGGCTCACTCGAGAGACACTAACGGAGTCGGTGCAGCCAGCTGGTTTCTTCACGCATCGCGCCGACAGAAACAAACATCTTTCTGGTAAGAAGAGGGGTGGGGGTGTATGCCTTATGATTAACGAGACGTGGTGTGATCATAACAACATACAGGAACTCAAGTCATTCTGTTCACCTGATTTAGAATTCCTCACAATCAAATGTCGACCGCATTATCTACCAAGGGAATTCTCTTCGATTACAATCACAGCAGTATATATTCCCCCCCAAGCAGACACATCGATGGCCCTGAACGAACTTTATCTGACTCTATGTAAACTGGAAACCACACACCTTGAGGCTGCATTCATCGTAGCTGGGGATTTTAACAAGGCTAATCTGAAAACAAAACTCCCTAAATTCTATCAGCATATCGATTGTGCAACCAAGGCTGGTAAAGCCTTGGATCATTGTTATACTAACTTCCGCGACGCATATAAGGCCCTCCCCCGCCCTCCTTTCGGAAAAGCTGACCACGACTCCATTTTGTTGCTTCCAGCCTACAAACAGAAACTAAAACAGCAAGCTCCCGCGCTCTGGTCTGTAAAACGCTGGTCCGACCAATCTGATTCCACGCTTCAAGACTGCTTCGATAACGTGGATTGGGATATGTTCCGCATTGCGTCCAACAACAACATTGACGAATACGCTGATTCGGTGAGCGAGTTCATTAGAAAGTGCATTGACGATGTCGTACCCACAGCAACGATTAAAACATTCCCAAACCAGAAACCGTGGATTGATGGCAGCATTCGCGTGAAACTGAAAGCGCGAACCACTGCTTTTAACCAGGGCAAGGTGACCGGAAACATAACCGAATACAAACAGTGTAGCTATTCCCTCTGCAAGGCAATCAAACAAGCTAAGTGCCAGTATAGAGACAAAGTAGAGTCGCAATTCAACAGCTCAGACACAAGAGGTATGTGGCAGGGTCTACAGTCAATCACGGATTACAAAAAGAAAACCAGCCCCGTCGCGGACCAGGATGTCTTGCTCCCAGACAGACTAAATAACTTTTTTGCTCGCTTTGAGGACAATACAGTGCCACTGACACGGCACGCTACCAAAACCTGCGGGCTCTCCTTCACTGCAGCCGAGGTGAGTAAAACATTTAAACGTGTTAACCCTCGCAAGGCTGCAGGCCCAGACGGCATTCCCAGCCGCGTCCTCAGAGCATGCGCAGACCAGCTGGCTGGTGTGTTTAAGGACATATTCAATCAATCCTTATCCCAGTCTGCTGTTCCCACATGCTTCAAGAGGGCCACCATTGTTCCTGTTCCCAAGAAAGCTAAGGTAACTGAGCTAAACGACTACCGCCCCGTAGCACTCACTTCCGTCATCATGAAGTGCTTTGAGAGACTAGTCAAGGACCATATCACCTCCACCCTACCTGACACCCTAGACCCACTCCAATTTGCTTACCGACCCAATAGGTCCACAGACGACGCAATCGCAACCACACTGCACACTGCCCTAACCCATCTGGACAAGAGGAATACCTATGTGAGAATGCTGTTCATCGACTACAGCTCAGCATTTAACACCATAGTACCCTCCAAACTCGTCATCAAGCTCGAGACCCTGGGTCTCGACCCCGCCCTGTGCAACTGGGCGGGAATTGATGGAAATTATGTAAAAATGTATCACTAGCCACTTTAAACAATGCCAGTTTATATAATGTTTACCTACCCTACATTACTCATCTCATATGTATATGTATATACTGTACTCTATATCATCTACTGCATCTTGCCATCTTTATGTAATACATGTATCACTAGCCACTTTAAACTATGCCACTTTATGTTTATATACCCTACATTACTCATCTCATATGTATATACTGTACTCTATACCATCTACTGCATCTTGCCTATGCCGTTCTGTACCATCACTCATTCATATATTTTTATGTACATATTCTTCATCCCTTTACACTTGTGTGTATAAGGTAGTTGTTGTGAAATTGTTAGGTTAGATTACTCGTTGGTTATTACTGCATTGTCGGAACTAGAAGCACAAGCATTTCGCTACACTCGCATTAACATCTGCTAACCATGTGTATGTGACAAATAAAATTTGATTTGAAATAAACATTTGTTTGCAACTGTTGAACTAATGATTACACCCTAGATCAGCTAGATGCAGGCAAGAGTGTGCAAGGCAGAATTGAATGTGTCATTGTCTGTCACCTTGACTACTAAAATTTCTCTTGAGCTGTGCACCTACGTTTTAAACTTTCATTCAGAGAATAGATTGTAGCAACCTCTTGATGGGTATAGGGAAAATCATGTAGTAGTATCATGTAGTAGCCTAAACCTATAGATGTTATATTGAGCTGGGTGAATGGAATATGAATGACAGTCATCTAATATGTTGTAATAGAAATAAGGCGATGCTCATCATAAAAATAATCAACCTCCCTCATAAAACAGCACCTACCACCACTGACATAGGCATAAATATTTTATTCATGTTGAAATCTATTTTATTTTCAGTAAATTGAGTTCTATTTGGCTAATTGTAGGCTACACTGTCTGTTATTTTTGCCTCAATGTCACGTCCTGACCAGAGTTCTTATGTGTTGTGCTTGTTTTAGTGTTGGTCAGGACGTGAGCTGGGTGGGCATTCTATGTTGTGTGTCTAGTTTGTCTGTTTCTGTGTTCAGCCTAATATGGTTCTCAATCAGAGGCAGCTGTCAATCGTTGTCCCTGATTGAGAATCATATATAGGTGGCTTGTTTTGTGTTGGGGATTGGTGGGTGGTTGTTTCCTGTGTCAGTGTTTGTGAAACATGGGACCAGCACTTTACATGTTGGGTTTATATTTTTGTTCAGTGTATTTCATGATGTGTAACAATGATGTGCCAAATCTGTGATTTAGTGCATAAATATTGGGTAAGTATTAGAATAAGCAGCATCAATATTTGCCACCTAGGTGATAATATTGTAATGAAACAGGCAGGGAGCAGGTCTCGAACCCTCGACCTTCTAGCCCGAAGTCCAGCGCGCTATCGACTGTGCCGCAAAAGCATGCTCGTGCGGCAGGGTAAATTTCATTACAAGGTCATTACAATATTTATCTGAAGCTAATCAGTATTGTGGAATAATTCTAAAGTAAAGGTGATATTTGAATGGAGCAAGCTGATTCGAGATCACCGCTAGCTTTTTTTTATCTCAAACATATCAGTATCAACAAACGATCCAACGATGCACTTGGCAAACGTTCTTTCTGCATGGTGTTTTGGGAAACGTATGTTACATCTTCGGCCGATGCATCGTTAAAACACTCATAAGCCTAAATTGCATTGCTATTGGGAAACCGGGAACTGACTGTTCAATCTAAATTAAGATATATTCAACTTGTAATGTATGATGACGATAATTAATAGCCTAACAATTCAAATATGAGACTTTACAGCATCTAGTATAGTATGGATATTTATGTTATTGCTGCCGCTGTTTTTTTCTCTGCATGTTTATCGGTGAAATATAAGACTACAAAGCATTTGCATGATGCCAATAGGGGAATTAATCAAAAGAGCTCCTCCGTACATACTGTAGCAGCCCCTCTGAGTGTCGGCTGGAGCAGAGGACGTGCAGCAGCTTTATCTAACTAACGTTAACGTGAGTGTGAGTTGGGCACTTCTTTGTAGTCAACAAGCAAGGTCTATTTACAACTTACATCGTCCCAGTGGTCGAATTCGTATCGTTTCTTCCTCAGCCCAGGCTCGAGTTCTTTCATGAGAGCACCCTCCTCTTCCTCACTTATGAATTCCGTCCTCACCTCCACCTGACCGCGAAGCCTCTGGACCAACTCCCCGGTCGAACCGCAGACTAGTTGGTTATCTCTGAACTGCAGGCCGCTGTTCGTAGCAGCTCCGGAGCAACTCGCTGCCGAACTTAGACATGATGTGGGAGTGTACAGAGGCCGTTTATGAATACGTCTGGCAACTGTAATCAGCAGTCACATGCTTCATTAAATAAAATGATTCATGTAGACTGTCAGATTTGCTAAATTAAGCTATGCTTTGTTGTCTGGTGGCACAGAAGTCAGGTCACGAAGAAGGGCGACATTTTGAAAACGCACTGCATTGTGGGAGTTGTATTGTCGTCACACTTCATTAAATAAAAAAAGCCTGCCTAGGACTAAAATAACAAGCTATTAACCTTTTCACTGAAATTACAACAAGATTCTGTGTTATCCATGTCAAATGCATAAATGCTACGTAAATAAGGAATGTATAAGTCTTTTTAAATAAAATAGATTGTCTTACAAGAACGGTACTTAACCAGGCCAAATGCTGTGAGCTCTTTTATTGTCTTTTAGGTGTTGTCTTTTTCTCACTAGGCTATGCCTATGCTATCTTTATAGGTCATGCCAGAGCTATACAGTTAGAGGCTATGAAAATATGTCATTACTTTCCATATCTACATTTGGCTCTGGGTCGTGCTAACTTTGTGAACCATGACCTACGCTCATAAAATCCCAACGTCTCTTACATAGTCGACTTCCTCACCATAGCCTCTCTGTGAACTACTTTCATCTATCTTGCACAATGGGGGTGATGATATGGGTGTGGAGGACTGATTGATATGAGTTGTGGCGTTTAACACTCTACAAGGCTAACTCAGCATAGGTATGTACATGTATGCGGATGTAGCGTGGTTCGTTCTGCGTTGTGTTTTCAATTAGGACGCTGCCACAACTGACGGTCTGCTCGTTGAACTCTTTTTATTTGCCCTGCACACGAAGAGACAACACACACGTTACCCTTGGTGCAGTCACAGCTCTCCGGCACCTTGCTAGCCGAGGGTCAGGCAAAAGAGCGCCAAAAGGAATTAACAGGTGCTGCGTGCACACACTCGCTGCACAACAGCATATACAAGTAAAACTATACAGAACATAATTCTGACAAAATAAAAGACATACCTGCACACGAAGAGACAACACACACGTTACCCTTGGTGCAGTCACAGCTCTCCGGCACCTGCGCGAGCACATGGACACTCACTCAACCACTGTCACAAGTACTCAGAAGTTACAACAGATACCCCAGTCAGTGAGCTCTGTGAAACTTGTTAACATAAATTCCTACACTGTCCACACTATAACAAACGTATGGTTGCAAAACAGTACATTGTATAACCTTATGACGGTTTTATATTAAACAGTTTCGGAGCCAAGGACAACATACCTTGCTAGCCGAGGGTCAGGCAAAAGAGAACGATAAAGTGGTATGGGAATACAGATAACCCGCGATGGGCCAAACCAAAATATACAAAACTTTTACAATCACTTGTATGTACAATATTGGTATGAAAAAGTGTTTGTACACCAAATAAAAACATTAGCTATGCAGCTGTAATTAAATAAAAAAATACACTGAATTATTATTATTATTATCAGATTATTAACATCCCCTCTTGACCTGGCCTATTTGAATTGGTCCTTGTGTGCAATTTGGTGCGTAATCTAGGGGAACAACATCACACTGCTACATTCACCCCCACTGTTTTACACTAGATTATAGGCCCAAAACAAAACACATTACCTCAAAGGTAACAAAGCAAAGAAAGAAAAAAAATTCACACCCACAGGGCGACAGAGTAACCCAGTGTAGTCCCTTAATTCTAGACCCACAAATGGTCGATCAGCTGAAAAGCTATCCCGCGAAGGATTAGGAAAAATAAGGGGTAGCTAATCCCTTATTCAACCGTATACGAAAAATGCCATATACATTTTATGCCGATGGACTACACACAAAGTTACATGAATTGTCAAATATATTAGACAAACCCACAAATCATTCTAAGACATGCTTAGATTCCTACATTCCTACAAAAGAAAAGGTAGGCAATATCCTACCGTCACTGAGAAACCAAGAACTGTTTCATTTCCTGTGTAGACATAGTTTGGATTAGCCTATCCACTGGCTTAATAAGTCTACCTAGTCTAGTCCGAACACCCTCACCCACAAACCTAGCAGGAATGTCACAGACAGCACTAACCCTGCTCAGAGGTCTAACCTCAGGATGGGGAGTACTACAGATCCGCATCTCCGGAGCCAGCACACTTTCAGTTACCGACTCAACACTAGTAGTGTCAGACGACTGATCAGAATCCTGGTAGATTGTCACAGACCACACTGACGAAGCATCTTCAACCAAGGTAACATCATCCACACTGAATGGAGTTTCGCAATCAGAACTCTTGTAGGCTTCGGGGATATCTCTCTGGTCCACTTCTGCTGAGCACACCTCACTTAAGGGGACTTCATACGGTTGTTCCACCTCACTTCCATCAGCCGGGACTTCACCATCCTCTTGGAGTATCCTCCCAGAAGACTCAGGAAGGCCTGCTACCCAGTGGACAGTCCTGGCGTCACTCCCATCCATTTGGCTGGACTTTGCAGACATCTCAGAGATCACGTCACCACTCGATAGAGATCCGTGACCCTCAGGTTCCTCCCACGAAGGTAAAGGCAGAAAGTTGACTGGCATAATCAGGTTCCTATGCACAGTTTTGATGCGTCCAGTGGTAGGGTGTTGGATACGATATGTGTTCAGTGAGCTGTTCTTTGCAACCACTATGTACACCACACTCTCCCAGCGATCAGCCAGTTTCTTCTTGCCCCTCTCCCCCTTGTTAGCAAGTAGAACTCTATCTCCCTTCTGCACCGAGTGACCCTTAGACCGTCTGTTGTAGACCTCGGCTTGTCTCTTTTGTTGCTTACTGGCATGCTGCTGGGCCAATGTCATGGCCTCTCTCAGATCCTCACCCAGAGACTGGACATACTTATCCACATCTACTGTGTCCCCATCCAACAGCACACTTTCAAACATAACATCTACCGGCAACCTAGGGGTGCGTCCGAACATCAAGAAGAAGGGTGGAAACCCAGTAGTCTCATGAACAGTGCAGTTATAGGAGAATGTCAATGTGTTCAACATCTGAGGCCATTTAGCCTTAGACCTAGCTGGCAGAGCTCTAATCATCCCACCCAGTGTGCGATTCAGACGTTCTGCTTGACCGTTACCCATGGGATGATAAGGTGTGGTGTGGGACTTTTCAACACCAGATAACTGAAGTAATTCTGCAATAAGTAAACTCTCAAAGTTAGCACCCCTGTCAGAATGGATGCAACCAGCGAACCCATAAATGCAGAAGAAATTGTTCCAGAGAACACGAGCAACAGTCTTAGCAGACTGGTTTGGACATGGATACGCACAGGCCAGCTTAGTAAAGTGATCAGTCACTACTAACACATCAATAGACTTGTTGTTTGAATCTTCGGCAGTCCAGAAATCAATACACACAAGTTCTAAAGGTGCCGTTGTCACAATGGAGACAAGTGGAGCTCTTGCTTCAGGCTCAGGTGCTTTACTCAACACACATCTCTTACAGTGGGCCACGTATTCCTTGACATCCTTCTCCATAGATTCCCAGTAAAACCGCTGTCTCGTGAGCCACAATGTGCGCTGCTGACCCTGATGACCAGCATCATCATGAACTCCCTTCAACACAAGGCCTCTCAAAGACACAGGTACAACATACTGGAATATTTTCTTCTTACTCACTGGGTGTTTTGAGACACGATACAGAATCCCTAACCGCGTGGTGAGTTTCCCCCACTGTCTTAGAGTATAAACTGTTTCTTTAGCTTCAAAGACTCGCTCTCTCCTAGATGGGCGCCGGCCTCTATCTACAAAGAACATTACTCTGCTGATGATAGGATCCAGTGACTGGTTATCATACAGCTCCTGGTGTGTAAGGACAGGTAAAGGGCTCTGACCCATGGACATCAACTTCTCAAGGTGCTGCACATGTGAAACGGCCCTCACTGTGGCACCATCATCCCATCGGCGATGGGCCTGGAGGACAGCAGACACCTCTTCACAGGAAACCAACCCACTGACATCGTCTCCAGCTCTACTCAACTCACTCCCAGGAGCCATAGACGTTCCACAGCCAGCCTCGGGCTGCTCACAGGAGAGACGGAACATGTCTTGTACATCATCCAGTCGAAGACCTCTGGCTTCCTCCAGCAGGACATCATATGGAATTCTTGTCAGTCGGTGCAGAACTTTGGAGCGGACAAATGGCTCTCTGCTCAAAGCATCAGCAACGACATTCTTGGGCCCTGGTATGTACTGGATATCAAAATCAAAAGGTGCCAGCTTTGCAACCCATCTCTGCTCACATGCATCAAGTCTCGGCTTTGTAAGAATATATTTGAGTGGATTGTTGTCGGTCCACACCGTAAACTTATGCCCTCGCAGCCAATGGCTGAACTTATCATGAATGGCCCATTTCATGGCTAGAAATTCCAGCCGGTGAGCAGGATACTTGGATTGTGCATGATTAAGAGATTTACTAGCAAAAGCTATTGGCCTGGCTATGGCCTTCCCATCTTGCACTTGGGATAGCACAGCTCCCAAACCACTAGTAGATGCATCAACAGAAAGCAAAAATGGCTGAGAAAAATCTGGATGAGCCAGCAGTGCCTGGTCAACTAGTGCTGCTTTCAAAGCTTCAAAAGCGAGTTGACATTCGGCAGTCCAGTCTGCAGCAGTGAGCCTGCGAGAGGGACCAGGCCTCTTTCTGCCCTTGCCTCTCCTAGGCTTCTTCTGACCTGTAGTCAGCTGAAACAATGGCCTAGCAACCATGGAACAATTCTCAATGTAGTGTTGATAGTATACTACCATACCAAGGAAAGAACGGATTTTGCTAGGAGACGGAGTGACACCATCAGCTTCCATCATCTCACTCTCAGTCACATTCAAAATGGTTTGAACCTTAGCAGGATCAGTGGCTACGCCCTCCTGAGAAATGATGTGGCCCAAAAACTTAACAGACCTCCTCAAAAACGTGCACTTAGACGGAGACAGTTTAAGATTGTGCTCCTGCAACCGCTGGAAAACCATCTCAAGTCTCTGCAGACTCTCTTCCTCCGTCTTAGCAAAAACCATCAGATCATCCAAATAGCAAAGGAGACTTAGAAAGTTTTGGTCCCCAAAGATGGTCAGCATCATTCTCATAAAAGTAGCTGGGCTGTTGCAAAGGCCCTGAGGCAAACGATTGTACTCGTGCAGACCTAAAGGAGAGGAAAAGGCAGTGTATTTCTTATCCTCTTCATGCAGTGGCACATTGTAGTACCCTGATGTCAAGTCCATTGTGCTGAAGAAGGCATTACCTCCCAGCGCCGCCAGTACATCAGCCTGATGAGGCAGTGGATGAGCATCCTTCACTGTGCGGGCGTTTAACCACCTAAAGTCAGTACATAGACGCAAGTCCCCATTCTTTTTCCATACCAGCACCAATGGTGAGGCATACTCGCTGCTGGATTTTCTGACGATTTCCTTTTCCTCCATATCATCCAGTGTTTCCCTGAGTTTTTGGTAATCAGCTGGAGAAAGCCTACGATAAGGTAATCGAAATGGGCGGTCATCAGTCAGCCGTATGCGATGGCAGAACTCTTTTGCCTCTCCACAATCCAGGCTATGTCTAGAGAACACCGTGTCATACTTCTCAATTAAACCGACAAGTTTGTCTTTCCAGAACTGTGAAACTGGACACTCCTCAACAGACAGGCCTTGAAGTCCAAGATTGCTCAGTGTACTGTTGTCATTAACTACACTGCCACCAACTGAACTCTTAGCTGTAAGACTGCCATGTGAGCTGTCACATTGTACTTTTGCCACGTTCTGGTAAGCAGCTTGCTGCTTGACATCATCAAAATCCTCCAATGCAATACAAGGGTACACATCTGCCACTTTAGCATTTCGTCTCAGGGTAACTGGCGAAGTTGTTGGATTCACAATCTTCACAGGGAGCCATCCATCCCCCCACAGAGGCGTAACTACTCTCCCTACTAGTATGTGTCGATTCACACAACGAGACGTGCTGGGCTCGACAACAACAGTACTGCCCACAGAGAGTTTTGTCTTTGGTGGTAAGCGGCCCCACACCAGATGCTCACTCATGGGTTGGAGCGTTACTGCCCTCTTCAACTTAATGGTGCCCACTTTATCTGGGATGGAGTCTCCTCTCCATCTCTCCAGATTTGATAGGAGACGCAGGAACTGGCTGTCCTCACACTGGCCAGAGGGACCTGGCGTACCCACCACCCGCCAGTAGCTGTCATTTGATTTGAACTGTCTAATCAGAGACTTCAACACGTTAGTGCCAACAATGAGTTCATCAACCTGCCCATCTACAATCAGCACTGGGACTACATAACTGAAGCCATAAAGCTGTAGTTTCAAGTCACACATGCCCACTGGGCTAGTTTGCGTCCCACCACAACCCACCAGTATGATGTCTGAAGGAGCTAGAAAGTTCCCCTCTACCACTCCTGCCTCCCTCAACCGAGGTACAATATCTGCGCGCAGAGTAGTAGCCATGGACCCACTATCTAACATCCCCTTCAGCTCAACTTTATCCTGTACTAGCATGGTGGTGTAAAACAAACTGTCATTCTGAGAAATTCTCATTGTGTTCTGAAAAATTACTGTGTTGTTCTTGGGTACTGACTCACAAAAATAAGAATAAACAGATTGGATATCATCATCAGTGGAGGAAAAATTAGACTGCCTCACATTGCCCTCCTCAGAATGGAGACTTTCTAGTTTTCCTGAGACCTGCCAGTCTGTCCACATACAGGGCTCTTTCGCTTCCCAGTCTCACTACAGTCAAAGCTCATGTGGCCAGGAGAGAAGCACTTGAAACACAGCTGGTGCATCTGACAGTGAGCTTTGGTCCAGTGATTAGTGCTTCCACAGACAGCGCACTCACGCTCACGTTTGGGGAACTGTTTACGGGGCCCTCTGTTCACAGACTGAGTATTGCTGACAAGAGCCTTCTCTAGCATACTCAAAACTTTCTCTAATGTCCCACCCTCAGATACAGATTGGGCCTGTTCTGGTTCACGGCCACATCGAGAAAAAGATGACACATTATGTCTGCTCTCAGGATCCACTTCCTCCTGGGGGGAGTCGAAGACAGCAGCCACCTGCTGTGAAAGTTGTGTTCTACATGCTTTACGCTCCCTTAACAGTTCATCCAAACGATCCTGTACCTCACTGGCTGTCCAGTCACGAAGGGGTTTGCATTTGAACACTTGGGCCAACTCTTTATCAGGACAGTTGCGTACAAACATGACTGCCAACTCTGAGCACTGATTGGGCAAGGTTCTACCCTCACTTACAAGGTACTGTTCAGCTGCCTCTGCAGCTTTGTTAAGCCTAATCCAGAAATCTAGTGGACCCTCATTAGCATATGGTCTCATTGAATAGAAATCAGCTAATGGCATACCTGAGTAGACAGTATCCCCAAAGTGTTGCTTGAGAACACTGAACACTGCCTTAACATCTGTGACAACAGGGTTGTTACGCATCCAGACTTTGGTCACATCCCGTGCCCTCCCCATGAGCCTAGACATCACCTCCCCAACATTCTCAGACCCAGTGTAACCCCTCTTCTCTAGGTAGACTCCCATTAGCTCCTCCCACTCCAGGACAGAGTACTTATCTGAGCCATCACCCCTGAAGAAAGGTGGAGCACTAACCTCTGACTTCACAACCAGATTCAGCTTGGACGCATCAATAAAAGTTGACCCACATTGTTCAGGCAGGGGAAACTGCTGGGATTGGTCAGGGGAATGGGCAGGAGAAAGACTTGAAGCCCCAGGCTGCAGTAAACTCGCTCTGATAGATTCTCCTATCTCTGAACCAATCTGCTTAATAAGGTCACTAAGCTGACTCGGTGTCCCATTATTACTGAGGACTGGGGACAATGGTACATCAAGAGACAGAGGTGGGAGACCCTGGTCAGGTGGAGTAAACAGCCTACCCCTCCCAGTGCTTGTAAACTCAGGACTAGCAGCCACTCTACTCCCAGGAGCTGACTGTACCAATGGTGTAAATGCATGGACACCCCTCCCTCTACCCACACTAACCACACCAAAATCCCCAGCATAACTCATCTTATGGACTTGAGAGTCTTCCATGGCTCAATAGAGAACTAAACTACAATGTAATTTACTGCATACAAATACAAAAAAAATGCAATAAACAAATTCCCTCAAAACATGCAAATAAACGCCAATACAATTATCTAGTGAATATGCTACATTCACCTTCACTATTTACAGTATACATTCACTTATAGCAAACCATCAACAAGTGCGCATGCGCGGGTCGCGCATCTCCTCCACATGCACAGCTCCGGTGGTCAGCTTGAGCTAACCAGTCGGCAGGTCGCGGCACCAGTTTGTAGCGTGGTTCGTTCTGCGTTGTGTGTTTTCAATTAGGACGCTGCCACAACTGACGGTCTGCTCGTTGAACTCTTTATTTGCCCTGCACACGAAGAGACAACACACACGTTACCCTTGGTGCAGTCACAGCTCTCCGGCACCTTGCTAGCCGAGGGTCAGGCAAAAGAGCGCCAAAAGGAATTAACAGGTGCTGCGTGCACACACTCGCTGCACAACAGCATATACAAGTAAAACTATACAGAACATAATTCTGACAAAATAAAAGACATACCTGCACACGAAGAGACAACACACACGTTACCCTTGGTGCAGTCACAGCTCTCCGGCACCTGCGCGAGCACATGGACACTCACTCAACCACTGTCACAAGTACTCACAAGTTACAACAGATACCCCAGTCAGTGAGCTCTGTGAAACTTGTTAACATAAATTCCTACACTGTCCACACTATAACAAACGTATGGTTGCAAAACAGTACATTGTATAACCTTATGACGGTTTTATATTAAACAGTTTCGGAGCCAAGGACAACATACCTTGCTAGCCGAGGGTCAGGCAAAAGAGAACGATAAAGTGGTATGGGAATACAGATAACCCGCGATGGGCCAAACCAAAATATACAAAACTTTTACAATCACTTGTATGTACAATATTGGTATGAAAAAGTGTTTGTACACCAAATAAAAACATTAGCTATGCAGCTGTAATTAAATAAAAAAATACACAGAATTATTATTATTATTATCAGATTATTAACATCCCCTCTTGACCTGGCCTATTTGAATTGGTCCTTGTGTGCAATTTGGTGCGTAATCTAGGGGAACAACATCACACTGCTACACGGACACTTTAGAACACTGTTTTTCAACTAATTGCTGCTGTACAAACACATGGAAATGATTGACTAGGCAAACTAGTCTCCTTTTATGCAACAAAATAAATAGAAAGGTTAAACAGGTTCTCTGGAGGCCTTAAAACCTCTTGACACTAGGCGTGCGCCATTTCGACTTTGTAAAAATTAGTTCCCAAATTAAACTGCCTCGTCCTCAATTCTTGCTCTTACAATATGCATATTATTATTACTATTGGATAGAAAACACTCTCTAGTTTCTAAAATTGTTTGAATTATTTCTCTGAGTGAAACAGAACTCATTCTGCAGCACATTTCCTGTCAGGGAGTGAGATTTCAGAAATCGAGGTCCCTGTTCTGAGGTCAGTTTATAAGTCCCCATGTAAGCCATCGGGCTACATGCACTGCATACGTCTTCCTCTAGATGTCAGTAAGCGGGGAGAATTTGAATGGAGTGGATTGCGCAATCTGGGGCCCTATATAAGACCGTGGAACGGAAGTACCGTTCTTTTCAACGGGGCGCCTGGCGCATCAGGGACATCACGATGGCCTCCTGCAAAGCTTTCGTTTTAGCAGTTCTATATCTCCGGTCATGTTTTTATTCGTTATAGTTGTTAAAGACATCATAAGGTAGTTAATTTAAACCGACTTATAGCAGTTTATATCAGTTTATTGCGATTTTCCTGGATTTCTTTGTGATGCGCTTTCACGAGTTGGACACCTCTCCAGTGGGTGGCTATCGTTAGCTGCTATTTCCACATGAGAAGAGGACATCTTTCAACCAAAAGACGATTGTTCTGGAGAAAGGACACCTTGCCCAAGATTCTGATGGAAGCTCAGCAAATAGTAAGCAGTCTTTATGCTGTTAATTCGTACTTATGTTGACAAATGTCAAATAATAATTCCGCCATGAATTATGGTGCGGTCTCGCTTTAGCGCACGCTGTATTGCGCAGTAACGTTAATTTTAAAAATGTAACACAGCGATTGCATTAAGAACTCATTTGTCTTTCATTTGCTGTCCAACTTGTATTTTTTAGTCAAGTTTATGAATAGTTTTCGATTAGAATAGGTGCCTCTCCAAGATGGCGCCGGACAGATTGCTTGAAGTTTTGGCCACTAATCACATTGTATAACCACGATTTGTGCCGCTAAATATGCACATTTTCGAACAAACTCTATATGCATTGTGTAATATGATGTTATAGGACTGTCATCTGAAGAATTCTGAGAAGGTTAGTGAAAAAATTAATATATTTTGGTGGTTTATACGTTATCGCTATTTTTGGCTTGAATCAATGCTGTTGTGATGTTTGCTATTGTGGTAAGCTAATATAACGCTATATTGTGTTTTCGCTGTAAAACACTTAGAAAATCTGAAATATTGTCTGGATTCACAAGATCTGTGTCTTTCATTTGCTGTACGCTGTGTATTTTTAAGAAATGTTTTATGATGAGTAATTAGGTAATACACGATGGTCTCTGTAGTTATTCTAGTTGCTTTGGTGAGAGTTGTGATGGTGGCTGCAATGGTAAACTATGATTTATACCTGAAATATGCACATTTTTCTAACAAAACATATGCTATACAATAAATATGTTATCAGACTGTCATCTGATGAAGTTGTTTCTTGGTTAGTGGCTATTTATATCTTTATTTGGTTGAATTTGTGATAGCTACTGATGGAGTAAAAAACTGGTGGAGTAAAAAAAGTGGTGTCTTTTGCTAACGTGGTTAGCTAATAGATTTACATATTGTGTCTTCCCTGTAAAACATTTTAAAAATCAGAAATGATGGCTGGATTCACAAGATGTGTATCTTTCATCTGGTGTCTTGGACTTGTGATTTAATGATATTTAGATGCTAGTATTTACTTGTGACGCTATGCTAGGCTATGCTAGTCAGCTTTTTTACTGATGGGGGTGCTCCCGGATCCGGGTTTGGGGAGAAGTAGGACAAACTATACAGCCTGGAATTGAACAAAGGTCTGTATTAACGCCTCTAGCTCTAAGATGCAGTACCTTAGACTGCTGCGCCACTGACATGTTACCATGCGTGTTACAAATGGGCAGGTTTCCACTAAATTCACCAACTTATTGTTTCGCTTCTTCTCAACTGGATCCGATTCATTAACAACTGTGACAAAGGTTGCGATCCCTTGTGGAAGCACTGGGTGTCTGAGAGAATATAGGCTATGCTCAATAGGCCATAATTACTTAACCATGATTTTGCACTATTTAAAATACACTGCTCAAAAAAATAAAGGGAACACTTAAACAACACAATGTAATCACACTTCTGTGAAATCAAACTGTCCACTTAGGAAGCAACACTGATTGACAATAAATTTCACATGCTGTTGTGCAAATGGAATAGACAACAGGTGGAAATTATAGGTAATTAGCAAGACACCCCCAATAAAGGAGTGGTTCTGCAGGTGGTGACCACAGACCACTTCTCAGTTCCTATGCTTCCTGGCTGATGTTTTGGTCACTTTTGAATGCTGCCGGTGCTTTCACTCTAGTGGTAGCATGAGACGGAGTCTACAACCCACACAAGTGGCTCAGGTAGTGCAGCTCATCCAGGATGGCACATCAATGCGAGCTGTGGCAAGAAGGTTTGCTGTGTCTGTCAGCGTAGTGTCCAGAGCATGGAGGCGCTACCAGGAGACAGGCCAGTACATCAGGAGACGTGGAGGAGGCCGTAGGAGGGCAACAACCCAGCAGCAGGACCGCTACCTCCACCTTTGTGCAAGGAGGAGCACTGCCAGAGCCCTGCAAAATGACCTCCAGCAGGCCACAAATGTGCATGTGTCTGCTCAAACGGTCAGAAACAGACTCCATGAGGGTGGTATGAGAGCCCGACGTCCACAGGTGGGGGTTGTGCTTACAGCCCAACACCGTGCAGGACGTTTGGCATTTGCCAGAGAACACCAAGATTGGCAAATTCGCCACTGGCGCCCTGTGCTCTTCACAGATGAAAACAGGTTCACACTAAGCACATGTGACAGACGTGGCAGTCTGGAGACGCCGTGGAGAACGTTCTGCTGCCTGCAACATCCTCCAGCATGACCGGTTTGGCGGTGGGTCAGTCATGGTGTGGGGTGGCATTTCTTTGGGGGGCCGCACAGCCCTCCATGGGCTCGCCAGAGGTAGCCTGACTGCCATTAGGTACCGAGATGAGATCCTCAGACCCCTTGTGAGACCATATGCTTGTGCGGTTGGCCCTGGGTTCCTCCTAATGCAAGACAATGCTAGACTTCATGTGGCTGGAGTGTGTCAGCAGTTCCTGCAAGAGGAAGGCATTGATGCTATGGACTGGCCCGCCCGTTCCCCAGACTGTCTGGGACATCATGTCTCGCTCCATCCACCAACGCCACGTTGCACCACAGACTGTCCAGGAGTTGGCGGATGCTTTAGTCCAGGTCTGGGAGGAGATCCCTCAGGATACCATCCGCCACCTCATCAGGAGCATGCCCAGGCGTTGTAGGGAGGTCATACTGGCACGTGGAGGTCACACACACTACTGAGCCTCATTTTGACTTGTTTTAAGGACATTACATCAAAGTTGGATCAGCCTGTAGTGTGGTTTTCCACTTTAATTTTGAGTGTGACTCCAAATCCAGACCTCCATGGGTTGATACATTTGATTTCCATTGATAATTTTTGTGTGATTTTGTTGTCAGCACATTCAACTATGTAAAGAAAAAAGTATTTAATAAGAATAGTTCATTCATTCAGATCTAGGATGTGTTATTTTAGTGTTCCCTTTATTTTTTTGAGCAGTGTATATCTCCACTCAACATTGTTGCTAGCACTTGCCCCCAAAAGCGTACCATCTGGGTTAACTTGGTTGAGCTCACGGAAACAGATGTAGTACGAGTGTCATCTCAGATGAGGAATAAGACACTAGTTCTACATGTAATGTTTGCCTACGTACAATGTAATTACTAGTTGTTACACAGGATTTAGCTAGTTAAAATGAAGTGTATCTTGAGGGGCACTTAGTTCTAATTAATGTGTACTTATACAGCTCATTACCCATTCTGACAACCTGGCCCTCATTTTAAAGCTTCTGGAAGAGCCATCCGAGTGGGAGAATAAACTAGTACACTATAGAGTACATCTAATATTCACATAAGTACAACGCCTCAACCCCGAGAGGAAGAACGTCAACGACAAGATGCACTTCTACCTCACCGAGTAAACCGGACTCGTGTTCATTAGGGCATGCGTTTTTAAAATGGAAAATGAGTCCAAGTTCCTCTTTCAGGCCCTTTGGTGCCTAATGAACGCAACCCAGGGAGGGAGGAGGAGGTGAATAGGAGAGGAAGAGCATGAGATGCTCCTCATTAATTGAGCAGCGGAAGGAGGAGAAGAATAGAACAGGGTCCTTGGAAGAGTGGAATAAGGTAGAAAAGAAAAGTGTTACGCAACTGTGATTTGAGATGCGGTGTAAACTAGCTTCAATATCTGTCTCTAGAAATGGTTTGAAGTCAACTGTACCTGTGGCAGTCCTTTCAGGTCAAATAACTTACTCTTACAAGATATAGGTTTATCAATGAATTAGGCAGATGTGAAGGTATCAATGAAAACATTCCGTGTAGATCTTGCCTGCCGACTCATCTCCCACCACAAACCACTGGATTCAACAAGACAAGTGTGGCTTATTTGTACGAATTGCCGTATCTCCCCAGGCCTCTATTTCTCATTTTAGAATGGTCTTTTTTGTTCATTTTCATTTGTAATAAAAACCCTGCTGTTGCCGTGGCTGGTCTCCTTGTCATGTTTCTGGTTGGTTTGCATAATTAGAAGCAGAACACTGGACAATGATGTCAAACATCTTAAGGTTTTTGAATGAAGACACACTAATATTCTTTATGGTTCTGCCAGAGGTCTACTGTGGTTCTGCCAGAGGTCTACTTTCCAGTGGATTCATTGGAAATCTACTTTGCAGCAACTGTTGTGTATGTACTTACTTGGATAAGAGTAGTGTGTACTTCAATGACAGTCTACTGTTGGCCTGTACTACTTCATGCCATGGTGAAGTGGTTGTGTAGTAGAGAAACCATGTTAAGCAGAAGTCATTCCTCATTATTCAGCATGACATGACAGGTGTAGGCTTATTAATGTTACACCTGCTTCTTCCTCTCCTGAGGAAAATGACTTGATGTGCCAAGTAGAGTAAAATATACTGATGGCACATCTGCCCGTTTATTAATGGAGCGATTACTAGCAGATCCCAAATGATCTTGGTCTTCTCACTGTTATCGTCAAACTTTGTAGACATTTGAAACTGTCGTGTGACTCCTAAAAACCTGCTTCTTCCTGTCCTGTTTCTACTATTTATTGATTTTATTTTTTACAGTGAGGTGGAGCGACAGTGATGTCCTAATTCTCAAGATTCTTCAGGAAGTTGACTTTATATTAGTGTCTGATGGCTCTACATAGGTTGGCCCATTCTATGTTCATCCCAGATAAATCACATGGGGTGTCTATCTTCTTTTAACACAAACCAGTATTATGATCTGCAGTGTCTGGACCGAGGCCAGTGAATGATGAGAAACAGTTGGCTCCAATGTTTAGATCCAGGCTACTTTACTGTAGGCTTCTAGTTGTTTTGCAGTGAGAAAACATGTCATACAGTATCACTCTCAACGACTGACAACTCATTCTTACAGCAAGGAAAAGCCCATTCATATTTTTGTCAATATTCAATCACAAATAGATCATACACTTCAACTATATATTTTAGATATTACAATTAAAATAATGTGATGTATTTGAGTGTGAACACATTACCCTGCAGTATTGCTCATAGTAACTGGTAGTCATACTGTAGGTGATCAGGTGGCTGGACCAGTTCAGCCACCATCAGGGAAGGACATGTAATCAGGGATTGACCTTAAGGGTTGCCCTATTGCCTGGAGCTGAGCAGTCGGGCAAGTTGAACCTGCTCTGTGGTTGCCCCATTAGGCAGGGGATTTTTTAAAACAGAATTTCAGTAGCCTAACATAGGGGCTACACTTAAAAAATGTTGGTCCTGCTACACAGGAAGCATAACTTTTGGTCAGGGCGAACAGAACGCCAGACAATAGTATACCCTATTGCTCTCGGTTGTGAGCTGTGCGTCTAAATCTAAGTCTCCCAGAGCCGGTATGCTTACAACCAGGTTGTAGAGGGTCTCTTGCTCTGCAAAAGTTACGCATCCAAACTGATTGTTTTGCTTCCTAGCATGCTAGCAGACACCCATAAACTTCCAATCATTGCGCTAACGCTAGTTACCATTGGCTCACAAAACTACCTCTAAGTTCCTTCATACTGGACATAGAGACATAAAAATGGTATCCAGGAGTTAAACAGACTCTGGGGAAGTAGATAATGGGCCTCATTGCCAAAATCCCAAAGTATCCATTTAAGTGACAATTTTGCTTGTAAACAACTACTTTAACATTTTCTGTCAAGTGACAGTAATCATCAGGCAACCAACAAAAAATACTGCTGTCCAATGGGCAAGAGCCTTTCAAACCTTAATGTCAATCCCTGACATCAACGGTGCAAATAGAGGAGAAAGGATCCAAAATGGTTTCCAGACAGTTCTGGGGAGAACAACAAGGTGGGGTATTGTGAGTACAGAAATTGTGAGTGCTGTGTGCCTTTACTTCATGCCCACTGATCTGACAGAACTTAACCGGCCATATGGTGAAACCTATCCAGAACTTTCACTTATCAGTTGACATGAAGGCAAGGACACAAGACCAGGAAGGCACAGTAGTAGTATTGGGACGTAGCCCTCGTCTTTTTCATTAAACAATATTCATGTCTCGATCTTCATTTGTCTTCAAGTTCGGGCTATGTCGTAGTTGTTCACGAACCAATCACAGGTCTTCTTGATACCTGTAGGGGAGCAGAGACACAGTCAGTCATCTATGGATACTGTGCATTTTGGAAGAGTGGTTTAATCACTGTGAACGTTCCTTTCATCATAATCATAAAACGACCAATAACCAGATAGGTATCAAATATCATGCTGTAATGCGTCTGTGTTATTTACAAGGCAACTAATTCCAACTACAATATTGAGTTGTTTTCTGGACAGAAAATACAACCCTCAATATTTGGATCTCGGACCTTCAGAGAGCGGCGTGAAGGTGAAGTCAGGGAGGTAGCGTCGCAGCTTGGCGTTGCTGGCCGTCTTCTTCATCTGACCGTCTGACTTGCTGGTGTCGAACTGATGTCATAGGTCAAGGGCCACAAAAGGCAAAGCACAGGGAGATGGCATAGTTACAGTGCAACGGATATGGGGGGGTAGCCAGTCCGAGTGGGCTTTTAATGTACTACATCTGTACGTCTGTCAGTCCAACAGGTGTAATGAACCTCTACATGTGGTTGCTGGTGTTGTACTAAGGATTCTACTAGATTGGTTCTAGACACTGATCTAAGGTCAAATTTGAATAATGGTTAAGGTAAGGAATTGGGGAAGATACGCTGATCCTAGATCTGTGCCTAGGGGCAACTCCTATCAGGCGTACACAGCCTGTGGAAGGATACAACTATTTGACCTTTGAAGTCCAGGGCATCTGCAATCATCTCTACGGCGTCCTTGATGGGGAGCTCCTCCTCCTCCCCCACTGTGAGATACAAGGGTCAAAGGAGCTTGGTCCAGTTACATATGGTACACACACATATTGACTGATATCACACACACACACACACACCCCATGTTGGACTCACCAGAGAGAATGATGGGGTCAATCTCATCATACTCCCGCAGCACCCAGAGGAACAGACGTGCTACATCCTGAGAAAACACACACACAGATTTAATGTACACACACATATCTGACATTGTGCGTGCGTGTCAGTGCACACACACACACACACACACACACACACACACACAGAGTAATTCACTAAACATACCAGAGAGTAGATGAATTGTCTCCTGGGTGTTCCAGAGCCCCACACCTGTAGCGGGGTTCCCTCCTCTGTTACAAGGAGAGTAGAAAGGAGTAAGTGTTTGTATCTGTCTGTCTGTCTGTGTGTGCGTCAAATCAAATCAAATTGTATTGGTCACATACACATGCTTAGCAGATGTTAATGCGAGTGTAGCGAAATGCTTGTGCTTCTAGTTCTGACAGCGCAGTAATATCTAACAAATTCACAACAACTACCTTATACACACAAGTGTAAAGGAATGAATAAGAATATGTACATATAAATATATGGATGAGCGATGGCAGTGCGGCATAGGCAAGATGCAGTAGATGGTATAGAATACAGTATATACATATGAGATGAGTAATGTAGGATATGTAGACATTATTAAAGTGGCGTTATTTAAAGTGACTAGTGATACCTTTATCAAATCCATTTATTAAAGTGGCCAGTGATTTGAGTCTGTATGTAGGCAGCAGCCTCTCTATGTTAGTGAATGCTGTTTAACAGTCTGATGGCCTTGAGATAGAAGCTGTTTTTCAGTCTCTCGGCCCCAGCTTTGATGCACCTGTACTGACCTCGACTTCTGGATGATAGCGGGGTGAACAGGCAGTGGCTCGGGTGGTTGATGTCCTTTTTGTTCTTCCTGTGTAGGTGTAGGGTGTGTGTAGGTGTAGGTGTAGGGTGTGTGTGTGTGTGTGTGTGTGTGTTATTGTGAGTGTTACTTACTTTTAGCAGCATATGTCTTATGCATGAGTGCCGAGAGCACGTGACCATTTTCAAAGTTGAAGTTGTCATAGGGACCATACACGTTAGTCGGGATTACGGCGGTGTAGCGGCGCCCATGCTGCGCAAAGTATCCCCTGTTGTCAATCAAGTCCCCACACACACACACACACGTTGTGGTTAGAACATTAATGACCCACTCCAGCTATTTTTTTAAATAATATTCTAAGTACACATACAATACAAGGTACAAACCCTTAAGGGTAGATTTTTTGGGGGGGGGACAGTGTTTTTTTTTACACAATTGCGAAATTCAAGGAGTTGGCAATTCAAGGGGTTAGTCTGATGGATGCATACCGATGTCATCGGCCTTCCTTCTTGCTTCCCAGAACAATAGCAGAGCAATAGAGGTTCCTTGGAAGTTGTGGGAACATATGTTTTTGGTTTCCCATTGGTTCTGGGAACAAAAGCCTAAGTTTCCTGACCGGTGAAGCTGACTTTTTTTACGTTCTGAGAACATTCATTTTTTGGTTGCAGGGACGTTCTGAGAACGTTTTACAATGATTCCCTGAAAGTTTTCCTGGGAGGTTTTATTAATGTTCTGATAATGAAATTATAGGTTATTTGAAGGTAATTAAATAACGTTCTGAGAACATGTTTCAATAAGACTTTTAATAACACTGCTAGCTTAGGTTAACTGTTTTGAACATCAAGCACAGATGGGACACATGGAAATGAAATTGCTTAGGCATTAATCATGCAAACACATCTCTTTTTTTATAGTCACAAGGAGCCTATAAGATTTGAACCTATGATCTTATGTTTCCTATCCATGGAATCAGTCCACTGCGCCACCAGGTTGAAGCTAGCATGCCATGTTTTTTTAGCTCTTACAAAGCTGTGTATTTTAGTCTATTCAAACAGACCCCATTTCAAAGGAAACAAGCGCTCATAAAGATCAGGTGTGGCCACTTCCTGAACTCACTTAACAAGATAGAGGATAGAGAGAGTTTTGTTGACGCTGAGAACGGAATGTATATGTTAATAAATAAACATTTTAGAACGCTCTTGTTGTTTTAATGGAAAGTTTTCTTAATGTTCTGAGAATATTACTAAAAAGAACCATGAGGAAACCTGTAGGAAACGTTACGCTGAAATTCTGAAATTCCCACAGAAGAACGTTGTTTCTTAACTTTCTGAGAGCATAACTTTAAATAGAACCACGAGGAAACCTGTAGGAAATGTTATGCTAAAGTACTGAAATTCCCACAGAAGAAACACATGGTTCTCAGAACATTATGTGCGAGCTGGGCTGTGCCATATAATGATGGGCCTGCACCAGCTACTGAAATGCATCTTTTGTTAAGTCCATCAGGTGATAAATGAGGTGCTAGGGAGGCTGGAGTGGGTCTTTCAAATGTGTGCTAATGTACCTGCTCAGGTAACAGATTAGTCACCAGCTCACCTGTTCTGAATATCAATCATTCTTTTGGCATGTGAGTAGCCAAAGTTTGAGTCGTGTGGAGGCCCATTGTGGATCTGTGGGAAGGGGAAGAAAGCATGAGTGATCATACCCCAGCTTTTATTAAAAATCACAGTTTGGAGGGCCAGAGGTTCCCAAACATACAGTAGTTCTACTGTCACTTGGCACATACTAGGCTGAGTCCCAAATGGCACCATAAACTGTTGAACTCCTACTTTTGACCAGGGTCATTATGGCTCTGGTTAAAAATAATGTACTATATAGGGAATTGGGTGCCATTTGATGCCACCATAGTATTTTAGTATTAAGGTTAAACACAACATGCTCTCATTGATATGGTCTTACTGGTTGTTCAACTAACCATGCTCTCATCGATAGGGTATGTGGTCTTGTCAGGAAAGATGCAGCTGGACAGACAGGACACCACCTTGGTGACGCCCCTTTCGTGAGACGTCTGCAGCACGTTGTCATTGATGCGAAGGTTGTCCCTCTGTGAAGGCAAAACACTGTGGTCTCAATTCAATAAAACCTGTATTGCGGCTTTACACAATAACTTGTTTTTACACAAATGAATTCAAAGAATGCATTTGGAGACAGTGATAAGAAGCTCCCCTGTAAACACTCCTCACTAACACTCAGCCCGTGACGAGCACGCACATCGGCTCAGCCTTCGTCTGCGAAACCATCTCTCACTCTGATCAAAGAATACTAACTTTAATTTTTTCAGTTGTGATATTCACATACTGTTATTACGCTTTAGCCCGTCATTGTAAATACGAATTTGTTCTTAACTAACTTGCCTAGTTAAATAAAGATTTTAAAAAATATATAATAATAAACAGATGGATTAATACACTTTTGTAATTAAGATGAATACATTTGCCAACAAAGTCACTGTGCAAACTTCGCTTTGACAAGTTCAATTGAATTTCAGCCTAAGTAGTTGCCCAGCCAGGTGAACATTTACGTTCAGGTCATTTAGCAGAAGACCTTTTCCAGAGCTGCTTCCAGTCGGTGCATTCAACTGGTAGCTAGATAAGACAAACCATTTCACGGACTGGCCTTTAGGCAGTTCAGCCAAAATGTCAGATGGGCTGGTTCCATCTTCAGCCCATCAGCCTGTCCAAGTTGGGGGTTTTGTGCAGAATTATCATTATTTGGTTAACAATTGGGGCACCAGGCAAAAAAATGGACCAGTGAGTTAGAAATGCCTGTTCCGAATTTCTGGACCCATCCCTGATTGAACAAATGTAGTTTGGGACAGAAACGTATAGCCTAGGTATTGAAACAAACTGGGTATTTAGGTAAGCTCACCAGAAAGTGTAGGTTCTCCTTCATGTGAAGATAGAGTCCTCCCACCTTGGCAGCCAGGTGGATGACATGGGTGGGCCGATACTTCTCAAACACTGCTCTTGTCTGTTGTAGATCTCTGGCAGAACAACTGTCATCATCATCATCACCATCCCATTTAATGGGAAACAGATCAATCTCATAAAAGTATACATGCACGAATGTAATTAGCTAAACATTTAATGTGGTTCCAACAGGAACTATATAGAAACTCTATAAATATATACTGTATCTATGCATCAATCTACATATCGATAGAATAGATTCGAAAATAATAGAATAGCAGAGAATAGAATATAATAATTTTGAGTGAACTTATTTGGGGAATTTATTTGATCTATTTGTTCCTGTTGGAACCACAAAACCAGCCCCAGATGTAAAAGGGTCATAACAAGATTTCATACAGTGCAACATGACTGTATAAATATGTTATGTAGAACAGACATGCTGGTGTTTCTCGGGCATGTAGAATATGGGATCATGGCATCGCTATATAGGCAAGTCATTTTTATCTGCCAGACCAGTTCTGCTGAGAATATGAAGTTCATGTGACATAACTTACACGAAGTTGGCCTCTTTGGAGGACAGGAAGGTCCACTGCTCGCCCTCGAGACAGCCGCCTTCCTGTTTCACCACGTGCTCGATGGCCTTCCCGACCAAACCGGATCCGCCCGTGACGAGCACGCGCATCGGGTCAGCCTTCGTCTGCGAATCCATCTCTCACTCTGATCAAAGAATGCTAACTTTATTTTTTCAGCTGTGATATTCACATACTGTTATTACGCTGTAGCCCTAAACAAAGTAGGCTGATATGAATGACAGTGTGATCATGGCCCTATTTATAGCCTACTTTAGAACGTAATAATGATGATAATACAAAACTAAGAATAGTTATACATTTAGGCTAATAAGGAATTAATAACATGCTATACATCAAACGCAAGTTTAAATGTATTAACACACTTTTCGTTTCATTTACAATTTCGTTGTAGCCTATTTGATTAATCATGGAGGCTACTTATTTGTATTTATTTCCCATCTACATGTATGTACTTTTTTCTTTTGAAATGAGATAAATTTGCCATATTAAATATTAAGCTCAAGAGTGAATTGCATTATGATCATGTTCATTTTAGCAAAAGGACAAATAGCTTACGCCAATACCGACAGATACAGTAATTCATTTTAAAATGAACAATATGTGTTTATTCGAAATAACGGTTGGTCTCATTAGGCCTATATTACAAACAGTATAGTATAAGGTAACATCAGATGATCATATAGGCTACAACACTGACATTATTTTAGCAACACAAACAAGAGTAGGCTAAAAGTAGCAAATTGTCGAAAGAAAATGTTTAGGCCTACTATTTTAAATATAATGTAGCCTAGGCTTCATTGTTGAAGTCAAAAGCACCCATTCATTCAACCATAAGGCCTATAAATAGAACTTATAGGACAAATATTTATAAAGGCAAAACATTTCTAATCTTAATCCGTATAGTTTACGTGAGCTATTTTGAATTATAAACAGTCACATTTTTAACTCGGCAAGACCCTCGTGTTATTTTGTATGTATCTTATCAATACACAAAGTTAATGTATGAATTCAAACCTGTATAACTTTTCGTTAGAATTTTCCTCCTCGAATAAAGTCGTTATTAGATCCTATTTCTGAACGCTCAAGTACATAAATGAGGTAAAGGCTATCGCTCTTGTCTTGCACGCTAACCTATCAACAGGAAAGCCGCAGGCGCCAGGTGGAGTCGCTCTTATTGGCTACCTGTGAGCTACACTCTTAGAGAAAAAGGGTTCTACTGAGAGTAGTAGCCTTACAGGTAAACTATCCCAGTTTATCGCACCATCACTCACGTAACACATTAACAAAATACCAGGACTGTTAAGATAGGTTTGCTGGAAAAAAAAAGTTTTCCCCACCAAAAATGTAATATAACTTCTGACTGGTACCTAGTGCTAAGCAGTTCCACATTAGGATTGGAATTCCCTCGCCCCCCACCTTCTCTGTCATTTGCAGATTACAGAGCTATCTTCACACAGGATTTACCATTATGTCTGAATGCTAGAACTGCTCTAAAGTCATAAAGCATGCAGTTCCTATTTCAGTGTTCAATGGAACAAAAAACGCAAACCTAATCGTTCACTACAGGCCAGGGGTCAAATGGTTTTGGCTGCTTAGAACTTTTGGAAATTAAGCTTCTTAAGCAACCATGCCATTCTGCTCAAGAAATGACCACCAACTTTTCCCACTTCATGTAAACATCAAAAACTGCTATTGGATAAACTATATCTACTTGAATATAAAGTTGAACCCACCCTTCTAAAATCAATCAAATCGTATTTGTCACATGCGCCGAACACAACAGGTGTAGTAGACATTACAGTGAAATGCTGACTTACAAGCCCTTAACAAACAATGCAGTTAAGAAAAATAGCTACAAAAAAATAAGAAATAAAAGAAACAAATAATTAAAGAGCAGCAGTAAAAAACAATAGCGAGGCTATATACAGGAGGTACAGAGTCAATGTGCGGGGGCACATTAAAATGAATGTGTTAAGACCATTATTGCACATTATTACACGCCAATTGTGCCAGCCTTACTCCAAACACTTTCAATAATATCAACCGATTCTGCTGGTTAAACAAAGGTTAGCAATGTATTTGCAAAAATGTAATGTCAGAGTCAAGAAAGCTTGCCAGCAGCCAGAGTCACTTGCAGCAACTGGTACTCACAAGTGCTTTTTCAAAGCCTATGTCAGATACAGTGAGTGTAATTATCTCTAATGAGTGTAATTTGCTCAATATTAGGAGTTGAGAAATAAAGTTGACTTCCTTAGAAATAATATATCCCCCTCTTTTATACTACTGGTATGTAATAAAAACACACAAATATCATGATATTATCACAAGGTGCCAATTTACGTTTATACAAAGTATTTTTTCTGCATGTCTAAGCATAAAAAAATCCCCACTGTAAAGAGCCAGGTATAGTGACTTTGCACCACATTAGGATTGGAATTCCCTCGCCCCCCCCCCCCCCCCCCCCCCCTTCTCTGTCATTTGCAGATTACAGAGCTATTTTCACACGGGATATACCATTATGTATGTCTAAGCATACGTCTTGAGGTGTCTGTATCCTCCTGACTGGTGGTTCTGTTTTTTATTCTGTTGCTAGAATCACCATCACTGCCCAACACTTTTAAATGGAAACATAGGGTTAGATTGTAAAAAAAACAACGAAAATATATTAGGTTATTGGAAAATATAAAAAATATAACACCTAAAGCTATTTTTCAATAAAAAACAATTTGGTTGTTTAAAAAAAGCAAATATATATTTGTTTTTTAAAAACAATCTAACCCCTATTTTAAACAACATAACCCTAAAAACAAATGTATAAAAAATAGGGTTAGGTAGTTTATTTATATAAATATATTTCTTCAAACAACCTAACCCTATTTTTCCATTAAAGAAAATAGGGTTAGGCAGTGATGGTGATCGCCGTGGGATTCGAACCCACATCACTAGCGATGTAAACGCCATGCTCTAGCAACTGAGACACATAATCATATCACATCATTACAAACCACTTAATGCCGCAATGTACTCAATTGCTTTATTGTGCATCGTTTTCTTCATGTTGATGGAAAGTCTACAGGTACAAATAGATGACCAGCCTATGTACAATACAGTGTGGTTTGTAAGTGGTTTGTAAGGATGGTCAATTAATACTGCACAGAAAGTGGTTGTGTTCCATGGTATTTGATAACATTTTTTTGTTGTTGATGTAAATGTTTGAGGACAGGGTTTTGTTCTTTCTGTATTCCGTCACAATGTCATGGCCGTTGTTGAGGGAAGAACAAAGCGCAGCGTGGTTAGCGTACATTTTCCTTTTATTAGAATGTCGCCAACAAAACAAGAAACGAAAGAACAACCGTGAAGCTTACAGGGCATAAGTGCCACTAACAAAAGTCAACCTCCCACACTGAAAGGAGGGAAAAAGGGCTACCTAAGTATGATTCCCAATCAGAGACAACGATAGACAGCTGTCCCTGATTGAGAACCATGCCCGGCCAAAACATAGAAATAAAGAAACATAGAAAACAAAACATAGAATGCCCACCCCAAATCACACCCTGACCAAACCAACTAGAGACATAAAAAGGTTCTCTAAGGTCAGGGCGTGACAGTATCATGGCATCATAATTAATACATTAATCACATTTAATCTGGCACCTTATAGTCACTAGTTAAAGTCTACACACCCCTTACCCAGTCTTCACATTTTAGCTGTTTTAAAATTTAATCTAAAAAGGGAATCAATTGGATTTCCTACCAATCTATACAACCTACTCCACATTTTCAAAGTGAAATAAACATTTAATAACATTTTCCAAATAACTAAGAAATATAAAATGATGATGTATTGATTGCGTATGCCTTCACTACCCAGAGTTAATACTTGGTGGAAGCACCTTTGGCAGCCATTACAGCTGTGAATAATTTTGAATAAGATTCTAACAACCTTGCAGAACGAATTCAAACCTTGCTGAATTAATTCAACCTTGATGCTGCCACCACAGTACTTTAAATATAAAGGAATCAATAACTATGCATTCATTGTGACAATGACTTATCAATGACCCAACCCAAGCTCAGCTCAGATAATCCCTACCATCGTGTTGCTGAGTTGTGGTAATGCTGCAGTAAATGTACATTATCCCAGGGGCGTTGGCAGTCACAATGTAGGTAACCTAATTTATGTCCCTCTCACTCCCCTGAATGCCTCTGTTGATCCTACATCTATTGTATACAGTAATCATATGCCTCTGAACCAGTTATACTGAGGCACTGAGGCAGTGTGCCCTAGTAGGAAGTCCGGTGTTTGCAGCTCACCATGCACTATCAGCTCCAATATAAATAACATTGACATGTCTCCTTCTGATAAGCATCCCAGAAAAGTGCTAAAAATATCCCACATTAACATATAGTGCCTTCGGAAAGTATTCAGACTCCTTGACAATTACGTTAACCTAAAATTGATTATAGAAAACAAATCCCTCAGCAATCTACACACAATACCCCTTAATGACAAAGCGAAAACAGGTTTTTAGAAATTTTACCAAATGTATTAAAAATAGAAAACAGAAATACCATATTTACATAAGTATTCACACCCTTTTGTATGACACTCGAAATTGAGCTCGGTACATCCTGATTACATTGATCAACCTTGAGATGTTTCTACAACCTGTGGTAAATTCAATTGATTGGACATGATTTGGAAAGGCACACACCTGTCTATATAACATCCCACAGTTGACAGTGCACGTCAGAGCAAAAACCAAGCCATGAGGCCGAAGGAATTGTACGTAGAGCTCCGAGACAGGTTTGTGTCGAGGCAGAGATCTTGGGAAGGGTACCAAAACATTTCTGCAGCATTGAAAGTAACCAAGAACACAGTGGCCTCCATCGTTCTTGGAACCACCAAGATTCTTCCTTGTGCTGGCCGCCCGGCCAAACTGAGCAATCAGGGGAGAAGGGCCTTGGTCAGGGAGATGACCAAGAACCTCATGGTCACTCTGACAGAGCTTCAGAGTTCCTCTGTGGAGTTGGGAGAACCTTCCAGAAGGACAACCATCTCTGCAGCAGTCCACCATTCAGTATGGTAGAGTGACAAGACAGAAGCCACTCCTCAGTAAAAGGCACATGGCAGCCCGCTTGGAGCTTACAAAAAGGCACCTAAAGGACTCTCAAACCATGAGAAACAAGATTTTCTGGTCTCATGAAACCAAGATTGAAATCTTTGGCCTGAATGCCAATCGTCACGTCTGGAGGAAACCTGACACCATCCTTACGGTGAAGCATGGGGTGGGGCAGCATCATGCTGTGGGGATGTTTTTCAGCAGCAGGGACTGGGATACCAGTTAGGATTGAGACAAAGATGAACGGAGCAAGGTACAGAGAGATCCTTGATGAAAACCTGCTCTAGAGCGCCCAGGACCTCACACTTGGGAGAAGGTTCACATGCCAACAGTACAATGACCCAAAGCACACAGCCAAGACAACACAGGAGTGGCCCAGCCAGAGCCGGGACTTGAACCCGATGGAACATCTCTGGAGAGACCTGAAAATAGCTGTGCAACAAAGTTCCCCATCCAACCTGACAGAGCTTGAGAAGATCTGCAGAGATTAATGGGAGACACTCCCCAAATACAGGTGTGCCAAGCTTGTAGTGTCATACCCAAGAAGACTCGAGGCTGTACAGAGTACTGAGTAAAATGTCTGAATATTTAGGCAATTTAAAAAAACATTTTTTTATGTAAAAATAAGTAAACACTTCTAAAATACTGTTTTTGCTTAATCATTATGGGGTATTGTGTGTGGATTGACAAGGGGAAAAACTATTTAATACATTTAAGAATAAGGCTGTAACATAACAACATTTGGAAAAAGTCAAGGGGTCTGAATACTTTCCATAGGCACTGTATGTAGCCTAAGAATCAAGGTTCATGAAATCAATAACTTTCTAGTAAGAAATGGCATTCATTTTCTGACTATCTCTGAAACTCACTTAGATAATACCTTTGATGATACAGTGGTATCAATAAATGTTTATAACATCTACAGAAAAGACAGATATGCCAATGGGGGCGGTGTTGCTGTCTATATTTTGATGAGGATATTTAGAGCCACATTTCTGTAAAGCTTACAGAGGATCTCATGTTAAATACAGTTGAAGTCTGACTCTTTTGGGTAAAACACTGTGGTAAATCCTCATTGGAAACACCTAAAACTCACCCAAAGCCCATTTTTGTGGGTAGCTGCTATAGACTATCAAGTGCTAACAGTCAGTATCTGGGTAATATGTGTGAAATGCTTGATAATGTATGTGATATCAACAGAGAGGTATATTTTCTGGGTATATTTTCTATTGACTGGCTTTCATCAAGCTGCACACTCAAGAAAAAGCTGAAAACTGTAACTAGTACCTGCAACCTGGTTCAGGTCATCAGACAACCTACCAGGGTGTTTAAAAACAGCACAGGAATGAAATCGATATGTATTGATCACATGTTTACTAACGCTGCAGAACTCTGCTATAAAGCAGTGTCCAGATCCATCAGATGTAGTGTTCACAATATAGTAGCCATATCTAGGAAAACCAAAGTTACAAAGGCTGGGCCTAATATAGTGTATCAGAGGTCATACAATACGCTTTGTAGTGATTCCTATGTTGATGATGTAATATTTACTGGTCTGTGGTGTGTAATGACAAGCAACCAGACACTTGACACATTTATGAAATTGATAATTCCAGTTACTAATAAGCATGCACCCATTAAGACAATGACTGTAAAACATGTTAAATCCCTGTGGATTGATGAGGAATTGAAAAATGGTATGGTTGAGAGGGATGAGGCAAAAGAAATGGCAAATAAGTTTGGCTGCACAACCGATTGGCAAACGTACAAAAAAATTGAGAAATCCTGTGACTAAACTGAATAAAAAGAAGAATAAACTATACTATGAAGCAAAGATAAGTGATATAAAGAATGATAGTAAAAAGCTTTGGAGCACCTTAAATTACATTTTAGGCAAAAAGGCAAACTCAGCTCCATCATTCATTGAATCAGATGGCTCACTCATCACAAAACCCACTGATATTGCAGATTACTTTAAATTTTTATTTTTAATCGGCAAGATTAACAATTTAGGCATGACATGCCAGCAACAAACGCTGTCACTACACATCCAAGTATAACTAACCAAATTATGAAAGACAAGCATTGTAATTTTGAATTCCAAAATGTGAGTGTGAAAGAGGTGAAAAAATGTCTATCAACAATGACAAGTCACTCGGGTCTGACAACTTTGATGGAAAATTACTGAGGATAATAGCGGACGATATTACCACTCCTATTTGCCATATCGTCAATCTAAGCCTACAAGAAAGTGTGTGCCCTCAGGCCTGGAGGGAAGCAAAATGAATTCCGCTACCCAAGAATAGTAAAGCACCCTTTACTGGCTCAAATAGCCAACCAATCAGCCTGTTACCAAACGTTACTAAACGTTTGGAAAATATAATTTTTGACCAAATACAATGCTAATTTACAGTAAGCAAATTGACAAACTTTCAGCACGCTTATAGGGAAGGACATTCAACACGCATGGCACTAATACAAATGACTGATGATTGGCTGAGAGAATTTGATGATAAAAAGATTGTGCGAGCTGTTTTGTTAGACTTCAGTGCGGCTTTAGACATTATCGATCATAGTCTGCTTCTGGAAAAACGTATGTTATGGCTTTACACCTCCTGCTATATTGTGGACAAGGAGTTACCTGTCTAACAGAACACAGAGGGTGTTCTTTAATGGAAGCCTCTACAACATAATCCAGGTAGAATCAGGAATTACCCAGGTCAGCTGTCTAGGCCCAAAACCTTTTTTCAATCTTCACTAATGACATGTCAGTGTGTCTATGTATGCATATGACAAAACTTTACACACCAGCTATTATAGCGAGTGAAATTATTGCAACACTTAACGAAGAGCTGCAGTCAGTTTCAGAATGGGTGGCAAGAAATAAATTAGTCCTAAATATTTCAAAAACTAAAAGCATTGTTTTTGGGACAAATCATTCACTAAACATCAACTAAATCTGGTAATGAATAATGTGGAAATTGAGTAAACTGAGTTGACAAACCTGGATTGTTAACTGTCATCTCAAAACATGTTGATGCAACAGTAGCTAAAATGGGAAGAAGTCTGTCTGTAATAAAGCGCTGCTCTGCTTTAACAACACTGTCAATAAGGCAGGTCCTGCAGGCCCGAGTTTAGTTGCACCTGGGCTACTGTCCAGTTGTGTGGTCAGGTGCCACGAAGAGGTATTTAGGAAAACTACAACTGGCTCAGAACAGGGTGGCATGGCTGGCCCTTAAATGTACTAGGAGAGCTAACACTGTGAACAGACACACACAGACACTGACACACGTATACACATAACACACGCACACTACACACACGTACAAATGGATTTTGTATTGTAGATATGTGGTAGTAGAGAAGTGGCCTGAGGGCACACACTTAATGTGTTTTGAGGGGAGACTCAGGAACACGATGGTGTTCTCCTTTGCTCTACGACCCCCACAAGTGTCACGGGACTCGTCTGAAGGTAACCCATAGAAATGAATGGAAGTATGGAGGTAGTTTTGTGCCAACAAAAATAAGGGGTTAAATATTTCCTGAGCTTTCTTATATCTCCTAGATATAGGACAGACACTTCAAAACCTTATTCCTTATGATTTAAAAAAAAATATCATTTGTAATTTATTAATGTGTTATTCAATGCATTTCTATGGGCTATATTAGTTAAGGCCAAATGTAATATTTTATCAATAATAAAACAATTATATACACCTAAATAAGAGCTCATAGCTTTCACCTGAATTCACCTGGTCAGTCTGTGATGGAAAGAGCAGGTGTTCCTAATGTTTTGTACAATCCATGTAAAGACTCCATGCCATCTCAAATCACTCAAGCAAGCAGCAAAAGCAGCTAAATTAGTTTTAAAAAAGCAAAAAAACAGCACTATATACAGTCAGCCACCAATTGTGCAAGTTCTCCCACTTAAAAAGATGAGAGAGGCTCCAAACTCAACTCGTCGTGTTTGGAGGACAAAGAATGCTGAGTTGCATCCAAAGAACACCATACCTACTGTGAAGCATGGGGGTGGAAACATCATGCTTTGGGGCTGTTTTTCTGCAAAGGGACCAGGACGACTGATCCGTGTAAAGGAAAGAATGAATGGGGCCCTGTATCGTGAGATTTTGAGTGAAAACCTCCTTCCATCAGCAAGGGCATTGAAGATGAAACGTGGCTGGGTCTTTCAGCATGACAATGATCCCAAACACACCGCCCGGGCAACGAAGGAGTGGCTTCGTAAGAAGCATTTCAAGGTCCTGGAGTGGCCTAGCCAGTCTCCAGATCTCAACCCCATAGAAAATCTTTGGAGGGAGTTGAAAGTCCGTGTTTCCCAGCAACAGCCCCAAAACATCACTGCTCTAGAGGAGATCTGCATGGAGGAATGGGCCAAAATACCAGCAACAGTGTGTGAAAACCTTGTGAAGACTTACAGAAAACGTTTGACCTCTGTCATTGCCAACAAAGGGTATATAACAAAGTATTGAGATACTTGTGTTATTGACCAAATACTTATTTTCCACCATAATTTGCAAATAAATTCATAAAAAATCCTACAATGTGATTTTCTGGATTTTTTTTTCTCATTTCGTCTGTCATAGTTGAAGTGTACCTATGATGAAAAATACAAATGTATATTTTCTACATTGTAGAATAATAGTGATATGAAATAAGAAATATTCAGAGGATAAGTTCAGTAGAGTTAACTGCACCTCAGATTGCAGCCCAAATAAATGCTCACAGAGTTCAAGTAACAGACACGTCAACAGCAACTGTTCAGAGGAGACTGCGTGAATCAGACCTTCATGGTCAAATTGCTGCAGAGAAACCACTGCTAAAGGACAGCAATAAGAAGAAGAGACTTGTTTGGGCCAAGAAACACGAGCAATGGGCATTAGACCGGTGGAAATCTGTCCTTTGGTCTGATGAGTCCAAATTTGAGATTTGTGGTTCCAACTGCTGTGTTTTTGTGAGACGCAGAGTAGGTGAATGGATGATCTCCGCATGTGTGGTTCCCACCGTGAAGCATGGAGGAGGTGGTGTGATGGTGTGGGGTTGCTTTGCTGGTGACACTATCTGTGATTTATTTAGAATTCAAGACACACTTAACCAGCATGGCTACCACAGCATTCTGCAGCGATACGCCATCCCATCTGGTTTGCACTTAGTGGGACTATCATTTGTTTTTCAACAGGACAATGACCCAACACACCTCCAGGCTGTGTAAGGGCTATTTGACCAAGAAGGAGAGTGCTGGAGTGCTGCATCAGATGACCTGGCCTTCACAATCAGCCAACTCAACCCAGTTGAAATGGTTTGGGATGAGTTGGACCACAGAGTGAAGGAAAAGCAGCCAACAAGCGCTCAGCATATGTGGGGGAACTCCTTCAAGACGGTTGGGAAAGCATTCCAGGTGAAGCTGGTTCAGAGAATTAGAAGTGTGCAAAGCTGTCATCAAAATATAGTTTGATTTGTTTAACACTTTTTTGGTTACTACATGATGATTCCATATGTGTTATTTCATAGTTTTGATGCTTTCACTATAATTCTACAATGTAGAAAATAGTAAAATACAGAAAACCCTTGAATGAGTAGGTGTGTTCAAACTTTTGACTGGTACTGTATATCATACATACATATATATTTTTTACATTTTACCTTCACTTTCTTAGCTAGAGAATGCAGCTAGCTAGTTCAGCTTACTCAAACACCCAGTTCAAACAGAGAGGGATGCTATGTTAGCTAGCTGGCTATGGCTATCCAACACTGGAACTCTTCCAAGTCAAGGTAAGCTTTTGGTTTTATAAATGTATTGCCTCCCGCCGATGTAACTGCTAAACTGGTTGCTGTACACTGTACTGCATGATTGTAGAGGGTTTACTAGCGGATTAGTTCTAGTAGCTATGTTGACTATGATGTTAATATGGTGAAAAGGATGTAGGCTGTGTGTAGCAGTTAGCGGTTATGGTATGAAAGTTTGGCTTGGAAAGATTTTTTTGCCTGGTCAGACAGCTGTTGTAGACAGCTGTTGCATTGTGAACTGAAGTTCACATGCAAAGAAAAAAGGTGAGAGGAGAGCGTAAATGCGAGAGGAATTATACTGTATATACAACGACCAAAGGTATTGCGGTTTATATGTGGCTGCTAGTTCTGTGTTTGCGTGTGATCAGGGGTGTATTCATTCTGTAGATTCTGTTGAAAAACCTTTCTTAAACGGAAGCAAACGGAATGAAATGGGGATAAACATAACTGAATTTGTTCAAAAGAAACTCTTGTTTGCAACTTTTGGACTAATGATTACACCCTAGATCAGCTAGATGCAGGCAAGAGTGTGCAAGGCGGTATTTAATGTGTCACTGTCTGTCACCTTGATTACTCAAATTTCTCTTGACCTGTGAACCTACGTTGTTTACTTTCATTCGTAGGCTAGCTTGTACCAACCTTATGATGGGTATAGGGAAAATAACTTAGTCGCATCATGTAGTAGCCTAAACCTATCGATGTTACATTGACCTGGGTGAATGGAATATGAAAGACAGTCATCCAATATGCTGTAATCAAAATAAGGCCATGCTCATGAAAAAAATAATAATCGTCCTCCCTCATCTTAAACGGCACCGAAAGAAATCCTCAGTTGAAACCCCCATCTGATCATGGTTCATTTAATATGAGTAGGAGTGTAACAACTCCATCTGATTCACAGGGACCTTGTTCATTTGATGAGCAGGTCCAAAGCCTGGCACAATACCTCAGATACCCTTATGAGTGGTACACCGCAACCCATTATACAGTACCTCAGATAACCCTTATGAGTGGTACACTGCAACCCATTATACAGTACCTCAGATAACCCTTATGAGTGGTACACCGCAACCCATTATACAGTACCTCAGATAACCCTTATGAGTGGTACACCGCAACCCATTATACAGTACCTCAGATAACCCTTATGAGTGGTACACCGCAACCCATTACATAATACCTCAGATAACCCTTATGAGTGGTACACCGCAACCCATTATACAGTACCTCAGATAACCCTTATGAGTGGTACACCGCAACCCATTACACAATACCTCAGATAACCCTTATGAGTGGTACACCGCAACCCATTAGACAGTACCTCAGATAACCCTTATGAGTGGTACACCGCAACCCATTACACAATACCTCAGATAACCCTTATGAGTGGTACACCGCAATCCATTATACAGTACCTCAGATAACCCTTATGAGTGGTACACCGCAACCCATTATACAGTACCTCAGATAACCCTTATGAGTGGTACACTGCAACCCATTACACAATACCTCAGATAACCCTTCATGGGTGGCAGACAAAAACCCGGTACACTATACCTCAGCTAATCCGTCATAGGCGGTAGACTATATCTCAGCCAACCCGTTAAGGGCGATAAACTAAGTAACAAGGCTCAAGAGTCAAATCCTGGTCATTTCATGTTCATGAATGTTGCATTTTACCTAATGAAACCCATTGCGCGTGGTAACTGTAAAAAGTCTACTTTACGTCAGGATACACATTACGGGCTGTAACTGTAGAAACAATGTAGCTTTATTCACGTCAGGGGAATTTAGCAAAACAAGGTCGATTTATTCACATCAGGGGAACCTCCTTGTTATTTCATTTTCGTGTATTGCACTTGATTTCAGTATGAATCACATGATTATGAAGGCATAAATGTATGAAAGAGAGTATTATTTGAAATGTATGTATTGTAGTTCTATCCTTGTGATGTGTTACATCATGTTTTTGTGGACCCCAGTAAGAGCAGTAGCTAATGGAGATGCTAATAAAATACTAAATACCACTGACAGATCTTTTTTTAAACAATGATGATAAAATGTGGGTTTAAAAATGAAGTTTAGTCATTCATTTAATCAGATTTTTTAACATTTTAAACAGGACATGGGCAAGACTCCTCTGGTTATAGGTGCCGGTTTGGAGAAGAGTTTCAGACGGTTTCTATACAGATATCCACACATTTAACAATTTGGATGGATGGACAAGGAGTTACAGATTATAGATATGCCATCAGTAACAGGATTTTCCCCTGAAACAAGTATTCTACAAAAATGTCACCAGTTATTTCCCAGGCACCGCATTGTAGCCTTCTAGAACGCCCATGAGCGACGTCAAATATAGGGCTATAACTATTTGAAGTATCCATTTACCTCTAAGAATTCAAAGCAATTGGTAATTACCTAGTACAGATCTTGGATAGAAAATGCAGGTTCTCCTTCAACTGGTTCTCCTACAACATATCAACTTGCCTTTCTATGTGTCATTTTTGAAAAGGCTAACTCAGATTCATTATATAATGTTAATTAGCATAAGAAGTTCATAGATACTTATGACAAGTCTTGTAATGCATTATGACCCTTTGAACTGCATCATATCTGAATGCCTTCCCAACATTTAATTCACAATCAAATCCTGTACAGGTAGTTTATTTAGAAAAAAGTGCTCCAATGAAAACTGATAAAGGAAACATCTAAATCATCTTTCCCAACAGTCTCTCGCACAGTGAGAAAGCGTGTACATCAAATTTTAACACAGTGATGTTCTTGAAGTCTCAGATACCGAGCTCTGGCTACTGCCAGTGAGACTGTCACAGTTGTGTCCCTCTTGGCACTCATGCTTCAAACAGGAAGGTTCCGGCAGATGACAGAGATGCGGCGATGGCGGGGCACTCTCTGTCCAGAGAAAATAGACTCATCATCTTTAAGGATCTCATGGGTGAACTTATCTGGCCTGGTCCCTGGAAGGATGCATGAAAACAATGTCATCAGTCATTCACCACACAAGCACAATGTGTGAAATGCCAGGAGCTGTACCAAGTGTTTCAGAGTATGAGTGCCGATTTAGGATCAGTTTAGCCTTTAAGATCATAATGAATATATGGACCAGTGTTGGTCAATTCCAACTTAATTTGAAATTCCAATGAATTCACTCATGAAGTAGATAATTTACTGTACGTTGAATTCAATTTGAATGTCAACAACCTTCAAGTTATGGAATTAAATTGGAATTAGACTGTTGGAATTGTGAAAAAAAGTAATCTTTGGAATTTAATTGGAATTCAATATTTGTAAAATTCCCAGTTAATGGAATTAATGTACATAGTATAAAAAAATGGACTGCTTTTTTTTGAATATACTGTTGAAGTCGGAAGTTTACATACCTTAGCCAAATACATTTAAACTCAGTTTTTCACAATTCCTGACATTTAATCCTAGTAAAAATTCCCTGTCTTAGGTCAGTTAGGATCACCACTTTATTTTAAGAATGTGAAACGTCAGAATAAAAAGAGAGAATTATTTATTTTGGCTTTTATTTCCATCATCATATTCCCAGTGGGTCAGAAGTTTACATACACTCAATTAGTATTTGGTAGCATTGCCTTTAAATTGTTTAACTTGGGTCAAACGTTTCGGGTAGCCTTCCACAATAAGTTGGGTGAATTTTGGCCCATTCCTCCTGACAGAGCTGGGGCAACTGAGTCAGATGGCCACTCCAATACCTTGACTTTGTTGTCCTTAAGCCATTTTGCCACAACTTTGGAAGTATGCTTGGGGTCATTGTCCATTTGGAAGACCCATTTGTGACCAAGCTTTAACTTCCTGACTGATGTCTTGAGATGCTGCTTCAATATATCCACATAATTTTCCTACCTCATGATGCCATCTATTTTGTGAAGTGCACCAGTCCCTCCTGCAGCAAAGCACCCCCACAACATGATGCTGCTACCCCGTGCTTGACGATTGGGATGGTGTTCATCGGCTTGCAAGCCTCCCCCTTTTTCCTCCAAACATAACGATGGTCATTATGGCCAAACAGTTCTATTTTTGTATCATCAGACCAGAGGACATTTCTCCAACGAGTACGATCTTTGCCCCCATGTGCAGTTGCAAACCTTAGTCTTGCTTTTTTATAGAGGTTTTGGAGCAGTGGCTTCTTCCTTGCTGAGTGGCTTTCAAGTTATGTCAATATAGGCCTTGTTTCACTATGGATATAGATACTTTTGTATCTCTTTCCTCCAGCATTTTCACAAGGTCCTTTGCTGTTGTTCTGGGATTGATTTGCACTTTTCGCACCAAAGTACGTTCATCTCTAGGAGACAGAACACGTCTGCATGGTCCCATGGTGTTTATACTTGCGTACTATTGTTTGTACAGATGAACGTGGTACCTTCAGGCTTTTGGAAATTTCTCCCAAGGATGAACCAGGCTTGTGGAGGTCTACAAATTGTTTTGGAGGTCTTGGCTGATTTCTTTTGATTTTCCCATGATGTCAGGCAAAGAGGCACTGAGTTTGAAGGTAGGCCTTGAAATGCATCAACAGGTAAACCTCCAATTGACTCAAATGATGTCAATTAGCCTATCAGAAGATTCTAAAGCCATGAGATAATTTTCTGCAATTTTCTAAGCTGTTTAAAGGCACAGTCAACTTAGTGTATGTAAACTTCTGATCCACTGGAATTGTGATACAGTGAATTACAAGTGAAATAATCTGTCCGTAAACAATTGTTGGAAAAATTACTTGTGTCATACACAAAGTAGATGTCCTAACCTACTTGCCAAAACTATAGTTTGTTGACAAGAAATTTGTGGAGTGGGTATGTTTTATTGATTCCAACCTAAGTGTATGTTAACTTCCGACTTCAACTGTAAATCATTTAAACTACTAGGCTACCTGAACAGTGACATGGCCATGGGGAATTTAATGATCTCAAGTCAAATACTTACCTGGAATTTGATATTAAATTAATGGAATACAGAGGGAGAGGGAATTGAAATACTGTAGAATTGAATTTGTGGAATTAACCCCAACACGGACAGGGGAGGACCTGATCCTAGATTAGCACTCCCACTTTGAGATGTTTCATAGTTGAAGCATAAGACCCCAGGTCATCTGACCCGGCGGACCTCTGGGCCCTCATAAGGATAGTTATAGGCTATAGGAGGCGTTCAGTCAGTGTACCAACATGGAGGTAACATAGAACAATTAAGTAAACCACTTCATGTTCTTGTTCTCCACAGGAGATACTGTGGGTTTGTTTAGTGCAGACTCTCATTAGGGTATTTACTCAGTTGCTCTTTCCCATGTCAAATAAATCCATAGAATCGTTTTGAGTAGTAAAAACCTACCGTAGGCCTACCAGGTAGACTACAGTGATTACAGTGTATGCGCAGGTGGTTGTTTGTAAACAATGAAAGACAGAATGTTGCTATGGCAGGTCTTATTGGGTCCTTACCTGAGTATGTAGACAGAGCGACAGGGCAGAAACAAGTTCAGCCATTCAGCGGGTTCATCCTCCCTCACCAAGCGCATCACACTGTCTGACAACAAACTCAGCCCTGCTATAGTGCTGCCACAGAACTGACAGAGGAGAGGAAGGGAAAGAAAGGGTCAGGGAGACAGTGAAAGAGAAAGGCAGGATGTAAGATAAAAAAAAACAGGGGTGAGGGGGGATGAGAGAATGACCGAGTTCCAAACAGCATTGTAAAAGAAATATCACTTTTGCCAAAAAAGTATTCACATTGTGCCCAGTCAATAATCATGCACACAGAACACCATGTTCCAAATGTATCTTGCCTTTCATCTCAGGTTAATATGAGAGCCGTCTACCTACCTTGACACTGTCGATGTGTGGTTTGATGTATCCAGCCTTGTCCAGGTCCAGGACATGCACAGGGCCTAGGAGAGGGCTGCCCTCAGAGAAAGCCACAGCTCGGAGGCGATCCATCACCCCCTCACACACCGCTCCCCACTGAGCACGCTCTGTCTCCCGGTAACCATGAATCGCCTGGTGAGCACAATGTTGAAAGAATGAATGAAAAAATGTAATTAAATGTTGGTAGGGGCCTCAAGGGAGTGATCATTGTCAACAGGGGTGGGATTGTGGAGGGGGACTGGGTTCCAGGAGTGAAATTATTTGGATAATTTACATTGATTTCAAGGATTTTACATAATCAGAGTGATTTTATTTTCCAATTTTCCTCCCTGATTGCTAACAAACACTGTTCTGGGCTTGGTTTCCCAAAAGCATTTTAAGGCTAAGTTCATCGCTAGAACGTTTGTAGGAGCATCATTAAATCTCAGAGCTGTTCCCCAAAACCATCGTCACTAAAGTTGCAATTGAAAACGTGTGTTATTTACCGACTGCCTCAGACCACTCGTAGATCAGCTAAGTGTGTCGTTGGAAGATTTTTCGCCCTTTCGGCGTCAAACATAGAATCAAGCTGTTTATCCGTCTCGCTGTGAACGCCGATTACTTCGGAACCAAGTTGACTACAAATACAAAGTTGCCAATTTCTTTGCAGTTGTTTCAAACAAGCAAAGGATAAAAATATGCTTCAAATAAAAACCGAGATGACTGCATTAATAGGCTACAGTAGGATATAGGCTACAAAGGCCAGTGGAGGCTTCTTAGAGGAGGACCATCCTGCTCAGTGAATTTAATAAAAATACAAATAGTGAAACATTAAAAAAAGTGATCCTTTTTAGATAAACCTATACTAAATATACCCAAGTCACCAAATAATTGATTAAAACCCACTGCTTTACAATGAAGGTCTACAGTAGCCTCAACAACACTCTGTAGGGTAGCACCATGGTGTAGCCAGAGGACAGCTAGTTTCCGTCCTCCTCTGGGTACATTGACTTCAATATAAACCTAGGAGGCTCATGGTTCTCACCCCCGTCCTTAGACTTACACAGTAATTATGACAACTTCCAGAGGACATCCTCCAACCTATCAGAGCACTTGCAGCATGAACTGACATGTTGTCCACCCAATCAAAGGATCAGAGAATGAATCTTGTACTGAAAGCATAAACTCCAGCTAGCTATCACCGCAGTGCATAAAATGTGGTGAGTAGTTGGCTCAAAGAGAGAGAAAGCAACAGTTGAACAGTTTTGAATAAATACATTAGTTTAGCATACTCAAAACACCCAGCTCAGACAGAGAGGGATGCTATGTTAGATAGCTGGCTATGGCTATTCAACACTGTATGATTGTAATGGGTTTACTAACGCGTTAGTTCTCGTAGCTATGTTGACTATGACATTAGCTAATATGGTGAAAATGATGTAGGCTGAGTGTAGCGGTTAGCAGTTATGATATGAAGGTTTGGCTTAAGTTCTTTTGCCTGGTCAGACAGCTGATTTGTGCACTGAAGTCCACAAGGGAAAAGGTGAGAGGAGGAGAAGGTGTAGAAGTGAGAAGGAATTATACAAAAGCAAAGTGATCACGCTGTTTGTATGTGGCTGCGATCAAAGTGAACCGTGATCAGGGGTGTATTCATTAAAACACTTTTCTTAAATGGGAGCAAAAGGAACGGGGATGAACATACCTGAATTTGTCCAAAAACTTCCGGCGCCGACAGAGATGGCCGCCTCGCTTCGCGTTCCTAGGAAACTATGCAGTATTTTGTTTTTTTATGTGTTATTTCTTACATTGGTACCCAAGGTAATCTTAGGTTTCATTACATACAGTCGGGAGGAAGTACTGAATATAAGAGCAACGTCAACTCACCATCATTACAACCAGGAATATGACTCTCCCGAAGCGGATCCTGTGTTTTGCCTTCCACCCAGTACAATGGATCTGATCCCAGCCGGCGACCCTAAACAACGACGCCGTAAAAGGGGCAAACGAAGCGGTCTTCTGGTCAGGCTTCGGAGACGGGCATATTGCGCTCCACTCCCTAGCATACTACTCGCCAATGTCCAGTCTCTTGACAACAAGGTTGATGAAATCCGAGCAAGGGTAACATTCCAGAGAGACATCAGAGACTGTAACGTTCTTTGCTTCACAGAAACATGGCTCACTCGAGAGACACTAACGGAGTCGGTGCAGCCAGCTGGTTTCTTCACGCATCGCGCCGACAGAAACAAACATCTTTCTGGTAAGAAGAGGGGTGGGGGTGTATGCCTTATGATTAACGAGACGTGGTGTGATCATAACAACATACAGGAACTCAAGTCATTCTGTTCACCTGATTTAGAATTCCTCACAATCAAATGTCGACCGCATTATCTACCAAGGGAATTCTCTTCGATTACAATCACAGCAGTATATATTCCCCCCCAAGCAGACACAGATGGCCCTGAACGAACTTTATCTGACTCTATGTAAACTGGAAACCACACACCTTGAGGCTGCATTCATCGTAGCTGGGGATTTTAACAAGGCTAATCTGAAAACAAAACTCCCTAAATTCTATCAGCATATCGATTGTGCAACCAAGGCTGGTAAAGCCTTGGATCATTGTTATACTAACTTCCGCGACGCATATAAGGCCCTCCCCCGCCCTCCTTTCGGAAAAGCTGACCACGACTCCATTTTGTTGCTTCCAGCCTACAAACAGAAACTAAAACAGCAAGCTCCCGCGCTCTGGTCTGTAAAACGCTGGTCCGACCAATCTGATTCCACGCTTCAAGACTGCTTCGATAACGTGGATTGGGATATGTTCCGCATTGCGTCCAACAACAACATTGACGAATACGCTGATTCGGTGAGCGAGTTCATTAGAAAGTGCATTGACGATGTCGTACCCACAGCAACGATTAAAACATTCCCAAACCAGAAACCGTGGATTGATGGCAGCATTCGCGTGAAACTGAAAGCGCGAACCACTGCTTTTAACCAGGGCAAGGTGACCGGAAACATAACCGAATACAAACAGTGTAGCTATTCCCTCTGCAAGGCAATCAAACAAGCTAAGTGCCAGTATAGAGACAAAGTAGAGTCGCAATTCAACAGCTCAGACACAAGAGGTATGTGGCAGGGTCTACAGTCAATCACGGATTACAAAAAGAAAACCAGCCCCGTCGCGGACCAGGATGTCTTGCTCCCAGACAGACTAAATAACTTTTTTGCTCGCTTTGAGGACAATACAGTGCCACTGACACGGCACGCTACCAAAACCTGCGGGCTCTCCTTCACTGCAGCCGAGGTGAGTAAAACATTTAAACGTGTTAACCCTCGCAAGGCTGCAGGCCCAGACGGCATTCCCAGCCGCGTCCTCAGAGCATGCGCAGACCAGCTGGCTGGTGTGTTTAAGGACATATTCAATCAATCCTTATCCCAGTCTGCTGTTCCCACATGCTTCAAGAGGGCCACCATTGTTCCTGTTCCCAAGAAAGCTAAGGTAACTGAGCTAAACGACTACCGCCCCGTAGCACTCACTTCCGTCATCATGAAGTGCTTTGAGAGACTAGTCAAGGACCATATCACCTCCACCCTACCTGACACCCTAGACCCACTCCAATTTGCTTACCGACCCAATAGGTCCACAGACGACGCAATCGCAACCACACTGCACACTGCCCTAACCCATCTGGACAAGAGGAATACCTATGTGAGAATGCTGTTCATCGACTACAGCTCAGCATTTAACACCATAGTACCCTCCAAACTCGTCATCAAGCTCGAGACCCTGGGTCTCGACCCCGCCCTGTGCAACTGGGCGGGAATTGATGGAAATTATGTAAAAATGTATCACTAGCCACTTTAAACAATGCCAGTTTATATAATGTTTACCTACCCTACATTACTCATCTCATATGTATATGTATATACTGTACTCTATATCATCTACTGCATCTTGCCATCTTTATGTAATACATGTATCACTAGCCACTTTAAACTATGCCACTTTATGTTTATATACCCTACATTACTCATCTCATATGTATATACTGTACTCTATACCATCTACTGCATCTTGCCTATGCCGTTCTGTACCATCACTCATTCATATATTTTTATGTACATATTCTTCATCCCTTTACACTTGTGTGTATAAGGTAGTTGTTGTGAAATTGTTAGGTTAGATTACTCGTTGGTTATTACTGCATTGTCGGAACTAGAAGCACAAGCATTTCGCTACACTCGCATTAACATCTGCTAACCATGTGTATGTGACAAATAAAATTTGATTTGAAATAAACATTTGTTTGCAACTGTTGAACTAATGATTACACCCTAGATCAGCTAGATGCAGGCAAGAGTGTGCAAGGCAGAATTGAATGTGTCATTGTCTGTCACCTTGACTACTAAAATTTCTCTTGAGCTGTGCACCTACGTTTTAAACTTTCATTCAGAGAATAGATTGTAGCAACCTCTTGATGGGTATAGGGAAAATCATGTAGTAGTATCATGTAGTAGCCTAAACCTATAGATGTTATATTGAGCTGGGTGAATGGAATATGAATGACAGTCATCTAATATGTTGTAATAGAAATAAGGCGATGCTCATCATAAAAATAATCAACCTCCCTCATAAAACAGCACCTACCACCACTGACATAGGCATAAATATTTTATTCATGTTGAAATCTATTTTATTTTCAGTAAATTGAGTTCTATTTGGCTAATTGTAGGCTACACTGTCTGTTATTTTTGCCTCAATGTCACGTCCTGACCAGAGTTCTTATGTGTTGTGCTTGTTTTAGTGTTGGTCAGGACGTGAGCTGGGTGGGCATTCTATGTTGTGTGTCTAGTTTGTCTGTTTCTGTGTTCAGCCTAATATGGTTCTCAATCAGAGGCAGCTGTCAATCGTTGTCCCTGATTGAGAATCATATATAGGTGGCTTGTTTTGTGTTGGGGATTGGTGGGTGGTTGTTTCCTGTGTCAGTGTTTGTGAAACATGGGACCAGCACTTTACATGTTGGGTTTATATTTTTGTTCAGTGTATTTCATGATGTGTAACAATGATGTGCCAAATCTGTGATTTAGTGCATAAATATTGGGTAAGTATTAGAATAAGCAGCATCAATATTTGCCACCTAGGTGATAATATTGTAATGAAACAGGCAGGGAGCAGGTCTCGAACCCTCGACCTTCTAGCCCGAAGTCCAGCGCGCTATCGACTGTGCCGCAAAAGCATGCTCGTGCGGCAGGGTAAATTTCATTACAAGGTCATTACAATATTTATCTGAAGCTAATCAGTATTGTGGAATAATTCTAAAGTAAAGGTGATATTTGAATGGAGCAAGCTGATTCGAGATCACCGCTAGCTTTTTTTTATCTCAAACATATCAGTATCAACAAACGATCCAACGATGCACTTGGCAAACGTTCTTTCTGCATGGTGTTTTGGGAAACGTATGTTACATCTTCGGCCGATGCATCGTTAAAACACTCATAAGCCTAAATTGCATTGCTATTGGGAAACCGGGAACTGACTGTTCAATCTAAATTAAGATATATTCAACTTGTAATGTATGATGACGATAATTAATAGCCTAACAATTCAAATATGAGACTTTACAGCATCTAGTATAGTATGGATATTTATGTTATTGCTGCCGCTGTTTTTTTCTCTGCATGTTTATCGGTGAAATATAAGACTACAAAGCATTTGCATGATGCCAATAGGGGAATTAATCAAAAGAGCTCCTCCGTACATACTGTAGCAGCCCCTCTGAGTGTCGGCTGGAGCAGAGGACGTGCAGCAGCTTTATCTAACTAACGTTAACGTGAGTGTGAGTTGGGCACTTCTTTGTAGTCAACAAGCAAGGTCTATTTACAACTTACATCGTCCCAGTGGTCGAACTCGTATCGTTTCTTCCTCAGCCCAGGCTCGAGTTCTTTCATGAGAGCACCCTCCTCTTCCTCACTTATGAACTTCCGTCCTCACCTCCACCTGACCGCGAAGGCTCTGGACCAACTCCCCGGTCGAACCGCAGACTAGTTGGTCATCTCTGAACTGCAGGCCGCTGTTCGTAGCAGCTCCGGAGCAACTCGCTGCCGAACTTAGACATGATGTGGGAGTGTACAGAGGCCGTTTATGAATACGTCTGGCAACTGTAATCAGCAGTCTCATGCTTCATTAAATAAAATGATTTATGTAGACTGTCAGATTTGCTAAATTAAGCTATGCTTTGTTGTCTGGTGGCACAGAAGTCAGGTCACGAAGAAGAGCGACATTTTGAAAACGCACTGCATTGTGGGAGTTGTATTGTCGTCACACTTCAATAAAAAAAAAAAAGGCTGCCTAGGACTAAAATAACAAGCTATTAACCTTTTCACTGAAATTACAACAGGATTCTGTGTTATCCATGTCAAATGCATAAATGCTATGTAAATAAGGAATGTATAAGTCTTTTTAAATAAAATAGATTGTCTTACAAGAACGGTACTTACTAAGGCCTAATGCTGTGAGCTCTTTTATTGTCTTTTAGGTGTTGTCTTTTTCTCACTAGGCTATGCCTATGCTATCTTTATAGGTCATGCCAGAGCTATACAGTTAGAGGCTATGAAAATATGTCATTACTTTCCATATCTACATTTGGCTCTGGGTCGTGCTAACTTTGTGAACCATGACCTACGCTCATAAAATCCCAACGTCTCTTACATAGTCGACTTCCTCACCATAGCCTCTCTGTGAACTACTTTCATCTATCTTGCACAATGGGGGTGATGATATGGGTGTGGAGGACTGATTGATATGAGTTGTGGCGTTTAACACTCTACAAGGCTAACTCAGCATAGGTATGTACATGTATGCGGATGTAGCGTGGTTCGTTCTGCGTTGTGTGTTTTCAATTAGGACGCTGCCACAACTGACGGTCTGCTCGTTGAACTCTTTATTTGCCCTGCACACGAAGAGACAACACACACGTTACCCTTGGTGCAGTCACAGCTCTCCGGCACCTTGCTAGCCGAGGGTCAGGCAAAAGAGCGCCAAAAGGAATTAACAGGTGCTGCGTGCACACACTCGCTGCACAACAGCATATACAAGTAAAACTATACAGAACATAATTCTGACAAAATAAAAGACATACCTGCACACGAAGAGACAACACACACGTTACCCTTGGTGCAGTCACAGCTCTCCGGCACCTGCGCGAGCACATGGACACTCACTCAACCACTGTCACAAGTACTCACAAGTTACAACAGATACCCCAGTCAGTGAGCTCTGTGAAACTTGTTAACATAAATTCCTACACTGTCCACACTATAACAAACGTATGGTTGCAAAACAGTACATTGTATAACCTTATGACGGTTTTATATTAAACAGTTTCGGAGCCAAGGACAACATACCTTGCTAGCCGAGGGTCAGGCAAAAGAGAACGATAAAGTGGTATGGGAATACAGATAACCCGCGATGGGCCAAACCAAAATATACAAAACTTTTACAATCACTTGTATGTACAATATTGGTATGAAAAAGTGTTTGTACACCAAATAAAAACATTAGCTATGCAGCTGTAATTAAATAAAAAAAATACACTGAATTATTATTATTATTATCAGATTATTAACATCCCCTCTTGACCTGGCCTATTTGAATTGGTCCTTGTGTGCAATTTGGTGCGTAATCTAGGGGAACAACATCACACTGCTACATTCACCCCCACTGTTTTACACTAGATTATAGGCCCAAAACAAAACACATTACCTCAAAGGTAACAAAGCAAAGAAAGAAAAAAAATTCACACCCACAGGGCGACAGTGTAGTCCCTTAATTCTAGACCCACAAATGGTCGATCAGCTGAAAAGCTATCCCGCGAAGGATTAGGAAAAATAAGGGGTAGCTAATCCCTTATTCAACCGTATACGAAAAATGCCATATACATTTTATGCCGATGGACTACACACAAAGTTACATGAATTGTCAAATATATTAGACAAACCCACAAATCATTCTAAGACATGCTTAGATTCCTACATTCCTACAAAAGAAAAGGTAGGCAATATCCTACCGTCACTGAGAAACCAAGAACTGTTTCATTTCCTGTGTAGACATAGTTTGGATTAGCCTATCCACTGGCTTAATAAGTCTACCTAGTCTAGTCCGAACACCCTCACCCACAAACCTAGCAGGAATGTCACAGACAGCACTAACCCTGCTCAGAGGTCTAACCTCAGGATGGGGAGTACTACAGATCCGCATCTCCGGAGCCAGCACACTTTCAGTTACCGACTCAACACTAGTAGTGTCAGACGACTGATCAGAATCCTGGTAGATTGTCACAGACCACACTGACGAAGCATCTTCAACCAAGGTAACATCATCCACACTGAATGGAGTTTCGCAATCAGAACTCTTGTAGGCTTCGGGGATATCTCTCTGGTCCACTTCTGCTGAGCACACCTCACTTAAGGGGACTTCATACGGTTGTTCCACCTCACTTCCATCAGCCGGGACTTCACCATTCTCTTGGAGTATCCTCCCAGAAGACTCAGGAAGGCCTGCTACCCAGTGGACAGTCCTGGCGTCACTCCCATCCATTTGGCTGGACTTTGCAGACATCTCAGAGATCACGTCACCACTCGATAGAGATCCGTGACCCTCAGGTTCCTCCCACGAAGGTAAAGGCAGAAAGTTGACTGGCATAATCAGGTTCCTATGCACAGTTTTGATGCGTCCAGTGGTAGGGTGTTGGATACGATATGTGTTCAGTGAGCTGTTCTTTGCAACCACTATGTACACCACACTCTCCCAGCGATCAGCCAGTTTCTTCTTGCCCCTCTCCCCCTTGTTAGCAAGTAGAACTCTATCTCCCTTCTGCACCGAGTGACCCTTAGACCGTCTGTTGTAGACCTCGGCTTGTCTCTTTTGTTGCTTACTGGCATGCTGCTGGGCCAATGTCATGGCCTCTCTCAGATCCTCACCCAGAGACTGGACATACTTATCCACATCTACTGTGTCCCCATCCAACAGCACACTTTCAAACATAACATCTACCGGCAACCTAGGGGTGCGTCCGAACATCAAGAAGAAGGGTGGAAACCCAGTAGTCTCATGAACAGTGCAGTTATAGGAGAATGTCAATGTGTTCAACATCTGAGGCCATTTAGCCTTAGACCTAGCTGGCAGAGCTCTAATCATCCCACCCAGTGTGCGATTCAGACGTTCTGCTTGACCGTTACCCATGGGATGATAAGGTGTGGTGTGGGACTTTTCAACACCAGATAACTGAAGTAATTCTGCAATAAGTAAACTCTCAAAGTTAGCACCCCTGTCAGAATGGATGCAACCAGCGAACCCATAAATGCAGAAGAAATTGTTCCAGAGAACACGAGCAACAGTCTTAGCAGACTGGTTTGGACATGGATACGCACAGGCCAGCTTAGTAAAGTGATCAGTCACTACTAACACATCAATAGACTTGTTGTTTGAATCTTCGGCAGTCCAGAAATCAATACACACAAGTTCTAAAGGTGCCGTTGTCACAATGGAGACAAGTGGAGCTCTTGCTTCAGGCTCAGGTGCTTTACTCAACACACATCTCTTACAGTGGGCCACGTATTCCTTGACATCCTTCTCCATAGATTCCCAGTAAAACCGCTGTCTCGTGAGCCACAATGTGCGCTGCTGACCCTGATGACCAGCATCATCATGAACTCCCTTCAACACAAGGCCTCTCAAAGACACAGGTACAACATACTGGAATATTTTCTTCTTACTCACTGGGTGTTTTGAGACACGATACAGAATCCCTAACCGCGTGGTGAGTTTCCCCCACTGTCTTAGAGTATAAACTGTTTCTTTAGCTTCAAAGACTCGCTCTCTCCTAGATGGGCGCCGGCCTCTATCTACAAAGAACATTACTCTGCTGATGATAGGATCCAGTGACTGGTTATCATACAGCTCCTTGTGTGTAAGGACAGGTAAAGGGCTCTGACCCATGGACATCAACTTCTCAAGGTGCTGCACATGTGAAACGGCCCTCACTGTGGCACCATCATCCCATCGGCGATGGGCCTGGAGGACAGCAGACACCTCTTCACAGGAAACCAACCCACTGACATCGTCTCCAGCTCTACTCAACTCACTCCCAGGAGCCATAGACGTTCCACAGCCAGCCTCGGGCTGCTCACAGGAGAGACGGAACATGTCTTGTACATCATCCAGTCGAAGACCTCTGGCTTCCTCCAGCAGGACATCATATGGAATTCTTGTCAGTCGGTGCAGAACTTTGGAGCGGACAAATGGCTCTCTGCTCAAAGCATCAGCAACGACATTCTTGGGCCCTGGTATGTACTGGATATCAAAATCAAAAGGTGCCAGCTTTGCAACCCATCTCTGCTCACATGCATCAAGTCTCGGCTTTGTAAGAATATATTTGAGTGGATTGTTGTCGGTCCACACCGTAAACTTATGCCCTCGCAGCCAATGGCTGAACTTATCATGAATGGCCCATTTCATGGCTAGAAATTCCAGCCGGTGAGCAGGATACTTGGATTGTGCATGATTAAGAGATTTACTAGCAAAAGCTATTGGCCTGGCTATGGCCTTCCCATCTTGCACTTGGGATAGCACAGCTCCCAAACCACTAGTAGATGCATCAACAGAAAGCAAAAATGGCTGAGAAAAATCTGGATGAGCCAGCAGTGCCTGGTCAACTAGTGCTGCTTTCAAAGCTTCAAAAGCGAGTTGACATTCGGCAGTCCAGTCTGCAGCAGTGAGCCTGCGAGAGGGACCAGGCCTCTTTCTGCCCTTGCCTCTCCTAGGCTTCTTCTGACCTGTAGTCAGCTGAAACAATGGCCTAGCAACCATGGAACAATTCTCAATGTAGTGTTGATAGTATACTACCATACCAAGGAAAGAACGGATTTTGCTAGGAGACGGAGTGACACCATCAGCTTCCATCATCTCACTCTCAGTCACATTCAAAATGGTTTGAACCTTAGCAGGATCAGTGGCTACGCCCTCCTGAGAAATGATGTGGCCCAAAAACTTAACAGACCTCCTCAAAAACGTGCACTTAGACGGAGACAGTTTAAGATTGTGCTCCTGCAACCGCTGGAAAACCATCTCAAGTCTCTGCAGACTCTCTTCCTCCGTCTTAGCAAAAACCATCAGATCATCCAAATAGCAAAGGAGACTTAGAAAGTTTTGGTCCCCAAAGATGGTCAGCATCATTCTCATAAAAGTAGCTGGGCTGTTGCAAAGGCCCTGAGGCAAACGATTGTACTCGTGCAGACCTAAAGGAGAGGAAAAGGCAGTGTATTTCTTATCCTCTTCATGCAGTGGCACATTGTAGTACCCTGATGTCAAGTCCATTGTGCTGAAGAAGGCATTACCTCCCAGCGCCGCCAGTACATCAGCCTGATGAGGCAGTGGATGAGCATCCTTCACTGTGCGGGCGTTTAACCACCTAAAGTCAGTACATAGACGCAAGTCCCCATTCTTTTTCCATACCAGCACCAATGGTGAGGCATACTCGCTGCTGGATTTTCTGACGATTTCCTTTTCCTCCATATCATCCAGTGTTTCCCTGAGTTTTTGGTAATCAGCTGGAGAAAGCCTACGATAAGGTAATCGAAATGGGCGGTCATCAGTCAGCCGTATGCGATGGCAGAACTCTTTTGCCTCTCCACAATCCAGGCTATGTCTAGAGAACACCGTGTCATACTTCTCAATTAAACCGACAAGTTTGTCTTTCCAGAACTGTGAAACTGGACACTCCTCAACAGACAGGCCTTGAAGTCCAAGATTGCTCAGTGTACTGTTGTCATTAACTACACTGCCACCAACTGAACTCTTAGCTGTAAGACTGCCATGTGAGCTGTCACATTGTACTTTTGCCACGTTCTGGTAAGCAGCTTGCTGCTTGACATCATCAAAATCCTCCAATGCAATACAAGGGTACACATCTGCCACTTTAGCATTTCGTCTCAGGGTAACTGGCGAAGTTGTTGGATTCACAATCTTCACAGGGAGCCATCCATCCCCCCACAGAGGCGTAACTACTCTCCCTACTAGTATGTGTCGATTCACACAACGAGACGTGCTGGGCTCGACAACAACAGTACTGCCCACAGAGAGTTTTGTCTTTGGTGGTAAGCGGCCCCACACCAGATGCTCACTCATGGGTTGGAGCGTTACTGCCCTCTTCAACTTAATGGTGCCCACTTTATCTGGGATGGAGTCTCCTCTCCATCTCTCCAGATTTGATAGGAGACGCAGGAACTGGCTGTCCTCACACTGGCCAGAGGGACCTGGCGTACCCACCACCCGCCAGTAGCTGTCATTTGATTTGAACTGTCTAATCAGAGACTTCAACACGTTAGTGCCAACAATGAGTTCATCAACCTGCCCATCTACAATCAGCACTGGGACTACATAACTGAAGCCATAAAGCTGTAGTTTCAAGTCACACATGCCCACTGGGCTAGTTTGCGTCCCACCACAACCCACCAGTATGATGTCTGAAGGAGCTAGAAAGTTCCCCTCTACCACTCCTGCCTCCCTCAACCGAGGTACAATATCTGCGCGCAGAGTAGTAGCCATGGACCCACTATCTAACATCCCCTTCAGCTCAACTTTATCCTGTACTAGCATGGTGGTGTAAAACAAACTGTCATTCTGAGAAATTCTCATTGTGTTCTGAAAAATTACTGTGTTGTTCTTGGGTACTGACTCACAAAAATAAGAATAAACAGATTGGATATCATCATCAGTGGAGGAAAAATTAGACTGCCTCACATTGCCCTCCTCAGAATGGAGACTTTCTAGTTTTCCTGAGACCTGCCAGTCTGTCCACATACAGGGCTCTTTCGCTTCCCAGTCTCACTACAGTCAAAGCTCATGTGGCCAGGAGAGAAGCACTTGAAACACAGCTGGTGCATCTGACAGTGAGCTTTGGTCCAGTGATTAGTGCTTCCACAGACAGCGCACTCACGCTCACGTTTGGGGAACTGTTTACGGGGCCCTCTGTTCACAGACTGAGTATTGCTGACAAGAGCCTTCTCTAGCATACTCAAAACTTTCTCTAATGTCCCACCCTCAGATACAGATTGGGCCTGTTCTGGTTCACGGCCACATCGAGAAAAAGATGACACATTATGTCTGCTCTCAGGATCCACTTCCTCCTGGGGGGAGTCGAAGACAGCAGCCACCTGCTGTGAAAGTTGTGTTCTACATGCTTTACGCTCCCTTAACAGTTCATCCAAACGATCCTGTACCTCACTGGCTGTCCAGTCACGAAGGGGTTTGCATTTGAACACTTGGGCCAACTCTTTATCAGGACAGTTGTGTACAAACATGACTGCCAACTCTGAGCACTGATTGGGCAAGGTTCTACCCTCACTTACAAGGTACTGTTCAGCTGCCTCTGCAGCTTTGTTAAGCCTAATCCAGAAATCTAGTGGACCCTCATTAGCATATGGTCTCATTGAATAGAAATCAGCTAATGGCATACCTGAGTAGACAGTATCCCCAAAGTGTTGCTTGACAACACTGAACACTGCCTTAACATCTGTGACAACAGGGTTGTTACGCATCCAGACTTTGGTCACATCCCGTGCCCTCCCCATGAGCCTAGACATCACCTCCCCAACATTCTCAGACCCAGTGTAACCCCTCTTCTCTAGGTAGACTCCCATTAGCTCCTCCCACTCCAGGACAGAGTACTTATCTGAGCCATCACCCCTGAAGAAAGGTGGAGCACTAACCTCTGACTTCACAACCAGATTCAGCTTGGACGCATCAATAAAAGTTGACCCACATTGTTCAGGCAGGGGAAACTGCTGGGATTGGTCAGGGGAATGGGCAGGAGAAAGACTTGAAGCCCCAGGCTGCAGTAAACTCGCTCTGATAGATTCTCCTATCTCTGAACCAATCTGCTTAATAAGGTCACTAAGCTGACTCGGTGTCCCATTATTACTGAGGACTGGGGACAATGGTACATCAAGAGACAGAGGTGGGAGACCCTGGTCAGGTGGAGTAAACAGCCTACCCCTCCCAGTGCTTGTAAACTCAGGACTAGCAGCCACTCTACTCCCAGGAGCTGACTGTACCAATGGTGTAAATGCATGGACACCCCTCCCTCTACCCACACTAACCACACCAAAATCCCCAGCATAACTCATCTTATGGACTTGAGAGTCTTCCATGGCTCAATAGAGAACTAAACTACAATGTAATTTACTGCATACAAATACAAAAAAAATGCAATAAACAAATTCCCTCAAAACATGCAAATAAACGCCAATACAATTATCTAGTGAATATGCTACATTCACCTTCACTATTTACAGTATACATTCACTTATAGCAAACCATCAACAAGTGCGCATGCGCGGGTCGCGCATCTCCTCCACATGCACAGCTCCGGTGGTCAGCTTGAGCTAACCAGTCGGCAGGTCGCGGCACCAGTTTGTAGCGTGGTTCGTTCTGCGTTGTGTGTTTTCAATTAGGACGCTGCCACAACTGACGGTCTGCTCGTTGAACTCTTTATTTGCCCTGCACACGAAGAGACAACACACACGTTACCCTTGGTGCAGTCACAGCTCTCCGGCACCTTGCTAGCCGAGGGTCAGGCAAAAGAGCGCCAAAAGGAATTAACAGGTGCTGCGTGCACACACTCGCTGCACAACAGCATATACAAGTAAAACTATACAGAACATAATTCTGACAAAATAAAAGACATACCTGCACACGAAGAGACAACACACACGTTACCCTTGGTGCAGTCACAGCTCTCCGGCACCTGCGCGAGCACATGGACACTCACTCAACCACTGTCACAAGTACTCACAAGTTACAACAGATACCCCAGTCAGTGAGCTCTGTGAAACTTGTTAACATAAATTCCTACACTGTCCACACTATAACAAACGTATGGTTGCAAAACAGTACATTGTATAACCTTATGACGGTTTTATATTAAACAGTTTCGGAGCCAAGGACAACATACCTTGCTAGCCGAGGGTCAGGCAAAAGAGAAACGATAAAGTGGTATGGGAATACAGATAACCCGCGATGGGCCAAACCAAAATATACAAAACTTTTACAATCACTTGTATGTACAATATTGGTATGAAAAAGTGTTTGTACACCAAATAAAAACATTAGCTATGCAGCTGTAATTAAATAAAAAAATACACTGAATTATTATTATTATTATCAGATTATTAACATCCCCTCTTGACCTGGCCTATTTGAATTGGTCCTTGTGTGCAATTTGGTGCGTAATCTAGGGGAACAACATCACACTGCTACACGGACACTTTAGAACACTGTTTTTCAACTAATTGCTGCTGTACAAACACATGGAAATGATTGACTAGGCAAACTAGTCTCCTTTTATGCAACAAAATAAATAGAAAGGTTAAACAGGTTCTCTGTGGGCCTTAAAACCTCTTGACACTAGGCGTGCGCCATTTCGACTTTGTAAAAATTAGTTCCCAAATTAAACTGCCTCGTCCTCAATTCTTGCTCTTACAATATGCATATTATTATTACTATTGGATAGAAAACACTCTCTAGTTTCTAAAATTGTTTGAATTATTTCTCTGAGTGAAACAGAACTCATTCTGCAGCACATTTCCTGTCAGGGAGTGAGATTTCAGAAATCGAGGTCCCTGTTCTGAGGTCAGTTTATAAGTCCCCATGTAAGCCATCGGGCTACATGCACTGCATACGTCTTCCTCTAGATGTCAGTAAGCGGGGAGAATTTGAATGGAGTGGATTGCGCAATCTGGGGCCCTATATAAGACCGTGGAACGGAAGTACCGTTCTTTTCAACGGGGCGCCTGGCGCATCAGGGACATCACGATGGCCTCCTGCAAAGCTTTCGTTTTAGCAGTTCTATATCTCCGGTCATGTTTTTATTCGTTATAGTTGTTAAAGACATCATAAGGTAGTTAATTTAAACCGACTTATAGCAGTTTATATCAGTTTATTGCGATTTTCCTGGATTTCTTTGTGATGCGCTTTCACGAGTTGGACACCTCTCCAGTGGGTGGCTATCGTTAGCTGCTATTTCCACATGAGAAGAGGACATCTTTCAACCAAAAGACGATTGTTCTGGAGAAAGGACACCTTGCCCAAGATTCTGATGGAAGCTCAGCAAATAGTAAGCAGTCTTTATGCTGTTAATTCGTACTTATGTTGACAAATGTCAAATAATAATTCCGCCATGAATTATGGTGCGGTCTCGCTTTAGCGCACGCTGTATTGCGCAGTAACGTTAATTTTAAAAATGTAACACAGCGATTGCATTAAGAACTCATTTGTCTTTCATTTGCTGTCCAACTTGTATTTTTTAGTCAAGTTTATGAATAGTTTTCGATTAGAATAGGTGCCTCTCCAAGATGGCGCCGGACAGATTGCTTGAAGTTTTGGCCACTAATCACATTGTATAACCACGATTTGTGCCGCTAAATATGCACATTTTCGAACAAACTCTATATGCATTGTGTAATATGATGTTATAGGACTGTCATCTGAAGAATTCTGAGAAGGTTAGTGAAAAAATTAATATATTTTGGTGGTTTATACGTTATCGCTATTTTTGGCTTGAATCAATGCTGTTGTGATGTTTGCTATTGTGGTAAGCTAATATAACGCTATATTGTGTTTTCGCTGTAAAACACTTAGAAAATCTGAAATATTGTCTGGATTCACAAGATCTGTGTCTTTCATTTGCTGTACGCTGTGTATTTTTAAGAAATGTTTTATGATGAGTAATTAGGTAATACACGATGGTCTCTGTAGTTATTCTAGTTGCTTTGGTGAGAGTTGTGATGGTGGCTGCAATGGTAAACTATGATTTATACCTGAAATATGCACATTTTTCTAACAAAACATATGCTATACAATAAATATGTTATCAGACTGTCATCTGATGAAGTTGTTTCTTGGTTAGTGGCTATTTATATCTTTATTTGGTTGAATTTGTGATAGCTACTGATGGAGTAAAAAACTGGTGGAGTAAAAAAAGTGGTGTCTTTTGCTAACGTGGTTAGCTAATAGATTTACATATTGTGTCTTCCCTGTAAAACATTTTAAAAATCAGAAATGATGGCTGGATTCACAAGATGTGTATCTTTCATCTGGTGTCTTGGACTTGTGATTTAATGATATTTAGATGCTAGTATTTACTTGTGACGCTATGCTAGGCTATGCTAGTCAGCTTTTTTACTGATGGGGGTGCTCCCGGATCCGGGTTTGGGGAGAAGTAGGACAAACTATACAGCCTGGAATTGAACAAAGGTCTGTATTAACGCCTCTAGCTCTAAGATGCAGTACCTTAGACTGCTGCGCCACTGACATGTTACCATGCGTGTTACAAATGGGCAGGTTTCCACTAAATTCACCAACTTATTGTTTCGCTTCTTCTCAACTGGATCCGATTCATTAACAACTGTGACAAAGGTTGCGATCCCTTGTGGAAGCACTGGGTGTCTGAGAGAATATAGGCTATGCTCAATAGGCCATAATTACTTAACCATGATTTTGCACTATTTAAAATACACTGCTCAAAAAAATAAAGGGAACACTTAAACAACACAATGTAATCACACTTCTGTGAAATCAAACTGTCCACTTAGGAAGCAACACTGATTGACAATAAATTTCACATGCTGTTGTGCAAATGGAATAGACAACAGGTGGAAATTATA
>NW_024057709.1:343260-422546 GCF_016432855.1 Salvelinus namaycush | reverse complement strand
CCGTTTATACCAAATGTAACATTGTTACCAGATTTCTAGAGAACTGGTGTCACAGCTAAAGCTAAAAGCCAATCAGACAGGTGTCACGGATGTTGTTTGTTAGAGCTTCGGACTCGTGGAGATTCAGACCGCTCGTACAAAAAAACCAAAACCCATTCCCAGGACCTGTCAGGTGTGACTTCTCAGTAGTTCTCTAGAAGGTTCTCAGTAGTTCTCTAGAAGGTTCTCAGTAGTTCTCTAGAAGGTTCTCAGTAGTTCTCTAGAAGGTTCTCAGTAGTTCTCTAGAATGTTCTCCAGTTGTTCTGTATTCTGGAACTTCTTTCAACAACAACAACAAAAGCCAGTCATTTGCTGTGAAAGATGATTGTTTATTTTACCCAGATATTATTTGTTGTTTTGGTGACGCTGACGTTGTTTCTAGATCTTTCTGAGATATTATCACAGGCTGTGTCCCAAATGGCATTCCCTACCTATTGCTCTACTTATAAAGTATTACAGGGGAATAGGGGTCCCATTTGGGCCGCTGGAACAGAGAGATGACGACGAGATAAGTATTGGAGATGTTATTATCCCTGAGAAGAGATGATTTAAGACTATATATGATAGGTATACAAAGGAAAAGATTGTAACGTTTGATAAATGTGTTTTAAAATTGTTTAAATAGATCTAAAGCTTGATGTATTTATGATGGCTGTATTAAGTCGTGCCTGGTTCTCTCTTTCTTCAAAGCAAACACATTATATATGCTTTCTTTTTACTTGACTACGGTTTCTTTTGCATTCTTTCTGTATGTTTTCACTGTATTGTAAATTATCAGATATCACAATAAACTTTAAAATGGCATTCGACTGGGGATTGTGTGTCTTCCATAACTCCTTCAACGGCTACACGACAACAGTGAGTAGGCCACACTGTAACAGAAAACGACTGTTTGTTTATCCCATGTGTAACTCTGTGTTGTTGTTTGTGTCGCGCTGCTTTGCTTTATCTTGGCCAGGTCGCAGTTGTAAATGAGAACTTGTTCTCAACTGGCCTACCTGGTTAAATAAAGGTGTTCTCAACTGGCCTACCTGGTTAAATAAAGGTGTTCTCAACTAGCCTACCTGGTTAAATAAAGGTGTTCTCAACTGGCCTACCTGGTTAAATAAAGGTGTTCTCAACTAGCCTACCTGGTTAAATAAAGGTGTTCTCAACTAGCCTACCTGGTTAAATAAAGGTGAAATAAAAAAACTGAAAATATTTGGCATGGGTCCCCAGATCCTCAAAAAATTCTACAGCTGCACCATCGAGAGCATCCTGACCGGTTGCATCACCGCCTGGTATGGCAACTGCTCGGCATCTGACCGTAAGGCGCTACAGAGAGTAGTGCGTACAGCCCAGTATATCACCGGGACCAAGCTTCCTGCCATCCAGTACCTCTATACCAGGCGGTGTCAGAGGGCCCTCCAGTACCTCTATACCAGGCGGTGTCAGAGGAAGGCTCCAGTACCTCTATACCAGGCGGTGTCAGAGGAACGCTCCAGTACCTCTATACCAGGTGGTGTCAGAGGAAGGCTCCAGTACCTCTATACCAGGCGGTGTCAGAGGAAGGCTCCAGTACCTCTATACCAGGCAGTGTCAGAGGAAGGCTCCAGTACCTCTATACCAGGCAGTGTCAGAGGAAGGCTCCAGTACCTCTATACCAGGCGGTGTCAGAGGGCCCTCCAGTACCTCTATACCAGGCGGTGTCAGAGGAAGGCTCCAGTCACCCAAGTCTAGACTGTTCTCTTTTTTTATTATAATTATTTTTACTTTATTTAGTAAATATTTTCTTAACCAACAATGCAGTTTTAAGAAATAGAGGTAAGGGCTTGTAAGTAAGCATTTCACTGTAAGGTCTACTACACCTGTTGTATTCAGCATTTCACTGTAAGGTCTACTACACCTGTTGTATTCAGCATTTCACTGTAAGGTCTACTACACCTGTTGTATTCAGCATTTCACTGTAAGGTCTACTACACCGGTTGTATTCAGCATTTCACTGTAAGGTCTACTACACCGGTTGTATTCAGCATTTCACTGTAAGGTCTACTACACCGGTTGTATTCAGCATTTCACTGTAAGGTCTACTACACCTGTTGTATTCAGCATTTCACTGTAAGGTCTACTACACCTGTTGTATTCAGCATTTCACTGTAAGGTCTACTACACCTGTTGTATTCAGCATTTCACTGTGAGGACTACTACACCTGTTGTATTCAGCATTTCACTGTAAGGTCTACTACACCTGTTGTATTCAGCATTTCACTGTGAGGTCTACTACACCTGTTGTATTCAGCATTTCACTGTGAGGTCTACTACACCTGTTGTATTCGGCGCATGTGACAAATAAAATGTGATTTGATTTTGGGGAAGACCACACTAACTGGTCTACTTTCTTCTTTAAGTTTGCTGCCCCTGTCATCGCCAAGCCTATCTCCAAACCTCTCCTTTCTGAGGTTCCCATTGCTTGGAAGGCAGCCACGGTTCGTCCTTTATTTAAAGGGGGAGATAAAGCTGATCCTAACTGTTATAGGCCTATTTCTATTTTGCCCTGTTTATCAAAAGTGTTGGAAAAACAATCAACTGACTGGCTTTCTTGATGTCTGTAGTATTCTCTCTGGTCTGCAATCTGGTTTCCGCTCAGGTTATAGGTGTGTCACTGCAACCTTAAAGGCCCTCAATGATGTCACCATTGCCCTTGATTCTAAGCAATGTTGTGCTGCTATTTTTATTGACTTGGCCAAAGCTTTTGAGACGGTAGACCATTCCATTCTTGTGGGCCGGTTAAGGAGTATTGGTGTCTCTGAGGGGTCTTTGTGCTGGTTTGCTAACCACCTCGAAGAGTGCAGTGTATAAAGTCAGAAAATCTGCTGTCTCAGCCACTGCCTGACACCAAGGGAGTACCCCAAGGCTCAATCCTAGGCCCCACACTCTTCTCAATTTACATCAACAACATAGCTCACGCAGTAGGAAGCTCTCTCTCATCCATTTATATGCAGATGATACGGTCTTATACTCAGCTGGCCCCTCCCAGGATTTTGTGTTAAACACTCTACAATAAAGCTTTCTTAGTGTCCAACAAGCTTTCTCTGCCCTTAACCTTGTTCTGAACACCTCCAAAACAAAGGTCATGTGGTTTGGTTAGAAGAATGCCCCTCTCCCCACAGGTGTGATTACTACCTCTGAGGGTATAAAGGTTAAGGTAGTCACCTCATACAAGTACAGTACTTGGGAGTATGGCTAGACGGTACACTGTCCTTCTCTCAGCACATATCAAAGCTGCAGGCTAACGTTAAATCTAGACTTGGTTACCTCTATCGTAATCACCCCAGCTGCCAAACTAACCCTGATTCAGATGACCATCCTACCCATGCTACATTAGAGACATAATTTATAGATCAGCAGGTAAGGGTGCTCTCGAGCAGCTAGATGTTCTTTACCATTCGGCCATCAGATTTGCCACCAATGCTCCTTATAGGAGACATCACTGCACTCTACACTCCTCGGTAAACTGGTCATCTCTGTATACCTGTCGCAAGACCCACTGGTTGATGCTTATTTATAAAACCTTCTTAGGCCTCACTCCCCTCTATCTGAGATATCTTCTGCAGCCCTCATCCTCCACATACAACACCCATCAACAACAATCCGACCATCACCCCTGGTGAGACAAAACTGCGACTCGTCAGTGAAGAGCACTTTTTGCCAGTCCTGTCTGGTCCAGCGATGATGGGTTTGTGCCCATAGGCGACGTTGTTGCCGGTGATGTCTGGTGAGGACCTGCCTTACAACAGGCCTACAAGCCCTCAGTCCAGCCTCTCTCAGCCTATTGCGGACAGTCTGAGCACTGATGGAGGGATTGTGCGTTCCTGGTGTAACTCGGGCAGTTGTTGCTATCCTGTACCTGTCCCGCAGGTGTGATGTTCGGATGTACCGATCCTGTGCAGGTGTTGTTACACGTGGTCTGCACTGCGAGGACGATCAGCTGTCCGTCTTGTCTCCCTGTAGCGCTGTCTTAGGCGTCTCCCAGTACGGACATTGCAATGTATTGCCCTGGCCACATCTGCAGTCCTCATGCCTCCTTGCAGCATGCCTAAGGCACGTTCACACAGATGAGCAGGGACCCTGGGCATCTTTCTTTTGGTGTTTTTCAGAGTCAGTAGAAAGGCCTCTTTAGTGTCCTAAGTGTCCATAACTGTGACCTTAATTGCCTTCCGTCTGTAAGCTGTAAGTGTCTTAACGACCGTTCCACAGGTGCATGTTCATTAATTGTTTATGGTTCATTGAACAAGCATTGGAAACAGTGTTTAAACCCTTTACAATGAAGATCTGTGAAGTTATTTGGATTTTTATGAATTATCTTTGAAAGACAAGGTCCTGAAAAGGGACGTTTCTTTTTTTGACAAGTTTATTGGTGGCACAGACGGTTTCATCCTGTCCTACACGTAAATGACCCTCGCCTAATGATTGCGTCTGAAGCTGGGCTTGCAGCACAGCTATCCTCGCCATAAGGCGATCGTTCTCCTGTATATTATGAGTACAGCGACTGCAATTAGAAGGCATACTGTTAATGTAACTACTTAGCTTCGGCTGGTGGAGGTCCTGACGAACCACGTACAGATAAAGCGTCCGGGGTGAAAAAGTTTAATGAAAAATCTTGAGTGAGGGAAAAAAATTCAAATATAAAACGGTATTTAAAAAGCAAAAACCGTAAAGTTGGTAGATAGCAAAGTAAGATTAGCAACAAACAGCACAGCAGCACGTAAACAAGTCTACAAGTTGTGACCGCAGAAGTCCAGTGTTGTGTTGGATAGCCAGCTCAGCATCCCTCTGTTTGAGCAGGGTGTTTGAGTAGGCTAAACTAGCTAGCTGCATTTGCTAACTAAGTAAGTGAAACTGAATTTAAAAAAAAATTATAATATGAATTTGTTAAAAACTGTTAAACTATTGTCTTTCTCTCTCTTTGAGAGACTACTCACCACATGTGAGGAGGACGGAAGCTAGCTGTCGTCTGGCTACACCATGGTGCTACCCTACATTATTCATTCCTTTACACTTGTGTGTATTAGGTAGTTGTTGTGAAATTGTTAGGTTAGATTACTTGTTAGATATTACTGCACGGTCGGAACTAGAAGCACAAGCATTTCGCTACACTCGCATTAACATCTGCTAACCATGTGTATGTGACCAATAAAATTAGATTTGATTACAGAGTGCTGTTGAGACTCCTGTAGACCTTCATTGCAAAACAGTGTTTTAATCAGTTATTTGGTGGCGTGAATATATTCAGTATAGTTTTATCTAAAAATGATAACCTTTTAAATGTTTTACAATTAAAATTTTTATGAAATTCACTATAGAGGATGTTCTTTCCCTTCCTCCTCTGAGGAACCTCCTCTGGTCTGGACCGGCCCTTCCTCCTCTGAGGAGCCTCCTCTGGTCTGGACCGGCCCTTCCTCCTCTGAGGAGCCTCCACTGGTCTGGACCGGCCCTTCCTCCTCTGAGGAGCCTCCACTGGTCTGGACATATATCCGGGAGCAGTGGGCGAATGCTGCTTCTCGTAGGCCCGTGAAAAGCTCAATGAATTGTGTAGGCGGTGGGAATGGGCGGATTTCTCCATCCCCTTCTCCGGCTGCTGTATTGGGCAGTTCAATGGTGAGAAATATCTCAGTCCCTGGAGCAAAAACGTTGTACTATCCAGGAGCACGACTACAGGACATCAATAAGCTGTTCCCAAACATTATAAACCAGCATCAGGACATCAATAAGATGCTCCCAAACATTATAAACCAGCATCAGGACATCAATAAGCTGCTCCCAAACACTATAAACCAGCATCAGGACATCAATAAGCTGCTCCCAAACATTATAAACCAGCATCAGGACATCAATAAGATGCTCCCAAACATTAACCAGCATCAGGACATCAATAAGATGCTCCCAAACATTATAAACCAGCATCAGGACATCAATAAGCTGCTCCCAAACATTATAAACCTGCATCAGGACATCAATAATTTGCTCCCAAACATTATAAACCAGCATCAGGACATCAATAATCTGCTCCCGAACATTAACCTGCATCAGGACATCAATAATCTGCTCCCAAACATTATAAACCAGCATCAGGACATCAATAAGCTGCTCCCAAACATTATAAACCTGCATCAGGACATCAATAAGCTGCTCCCAAACATTATAAACCAGCATCAGGACATCAATAATCTGCTCCCGAACATTAACCTGCATCAGGACATCAATAAGCTGCTCCCAAACATTATAAACCAGCATCAGGACATCAATAATCTGCTCCCAAACATTATAAACCTGCATCAGGACATCAATAAGCTGCTCCCAAACATTATAAACCTGCATCAGGACATCAATAAGCTGCTCCCAAACATTATAAACCTGCATCAGGACATCAATAATCTGCTCCCCAACATTATAAACCTGCATCAGGACATCAATAAGCTGCTCCCAAACATTATAAACCTGCATCAGGACATCAATAAGCTGCTCCCAAACACTATAAACCAGCATCAGGACATCAATAAGCTGCTCCCAAACACTATAAACCTGCATCAGGACATCAATAAGCTGCTCCCAAACATTATAAACCTGCATCAGGACATCAATAAGCTGCTCCCAAACATTATAAACCAGCATCAGGACATCAATAATCTGCTCCCGAACATTAACCTGCATCAGGACATCAATAAGCTGCTCCCAAACACTATAAACCTGCATCAGGACATCAATAAGCTGCTCCCAAACATTATAAACCTGCATCAGGACATCAATAAGCTGCTCCCAAACACTATAAACCTGCATCAGGACATCAATAAGCTGCTCCCAAACACTATAAACCAGCATCAGGACATCAATAAGCTGCTCCCAAACATTATAAACCTGCATCAGGACATCAATAAGCTGCTCCCAAACATTATAAACCTGCATCAGGACATCAATAAGCTGCTCCCAAACATTAACCTGCATCAGGACATCAATAAGCTGCTCCCAAACACTATAAACCTGCATCAGGACATCAATAAGCTGCTCCCAAACATTATAAACCAGCATCAGGACATCAATAAGCTGCTCCCAAACATTATAAACCAGCATCAGGACATCAATAAGCTGCTCCCAAACATTATAAACCAGCATCAGGACATCAATAAGATGCTCCCAAACATTATAAACCAGCATCAGGACATCAATAAGCTGCTCCCAAACATTATGAACCAGCATCAGGACATCAATAAGCTGCTCCCAAACATTATAAACCAGCATCAGGACATCAATAATCTGCTCTCCAACATTATAAACCTGCATCAGGACATCAATAAGCTGCTCCCAAACATTATAAACCAGCATCAGGACATCAATAATCTGCTCCCAAACATTATAAACCTGCATCAGGACATCAATAAGCTGCTCCCAAACATTATAAACCTGCATCAGGACATCAATAAGCTGCTCCCAAACATTATAAACCTGCATCAGGACATCAATAAGCTGCTCCCAAACACTATAAACCTGCATCAGGACATCAATAAGCTGCTCCCAAACACTATAAACCAGCATCAGGACATCAATAAGATGCTCCCAAACATTATAAACGTGCATCAGGACATCAATAAGCTGCTCCCCAACATTATGTACCTGCATCAGGACATCAATAAGCTGCTCCCAAACATTATAAACCAGCATCAGGACATCAATAATCTGCTCCCAAACATTATAAACCTGCATCAGGACATCAATAAGATGCTCCCAAACATTATAAACCTGCATCAGGACATCAATAAGATGCTCCCAAACATTATAAACCTGCATCAGGACATCAATAATCTGCTCCCAAACATTATAAACCAGCATCAGGACATCAATAAGCTGCTCCCAAACATTATAAACCATTATCAGGACATCAATAAGCTGCTCCCAAACACTATAAACCTGCATCAGGACATCAATAAGCTGCTCCCCAACATTATAAACCTGCATCAGGACATCAATAAGCTGCTCCCAAACATTATAAACCTGCATCAGGACATCAATAAGCTGCTCCCAAACACTATAAACCAGCATCAGGACATCAATAAGCTGCTCCCAAACACTATAAACCTGCATCAGGACATCAATAAGCTGCTCCCAAACACTATAAACCTGCATCAGGACATCAATAAGCTGCTCCCAAACACTATAAACCAGCATCAGGACATCAATAAGATGCTCCCCAACATTATAAACCTGCATCAGGACATCAATAAGCTGCTCCCAAACATTATAAACCAGCATCAGGACATCAATAAGCTGCTCCCAAACACTATAAACCTGCATCTGGACATCAATAATCTGCTCCCAAACATTATAAACCAGCATCAGGACATCAATAATCTGCTCCCAAACATTATAAACCAGCATCAGGACATCAATAATCTGCTCCCAAACATTATAAACCAGCATCAGGACATCAATAATCTGCTCCCAAACATTATAAACCTGCATCAGGACATCAATAAGCTGCTCCCAAACATTATAAACCAGCATCAGGACATCAATAAGCTGCTCCCAAACATTATAAACCTGCATCAGGACATCAATAAGCTGCTCCCAAACATTATAAACCAGCATCAGGACATCAATAAGCTGCTCCCAAACACTATAAACCTGCATCAGGACATCAATAAGCTGCTCCCAAACACTATAAACCAGCATTAGGACATCAATAAGCTGCTCCCAAACATTATAAACCTGCATCAGGACATCAATAAGCTGCTCCCAAACATTATAAACCTGCATCAGGACATCAATAAGCTGCTCCCAAACATTATAAACCTGCATCAGGACATCAATAAGCTGCTCCCAAACATTATAAACCTGCATCAGGACATCAATAAGCTGCTCCCAAACATTATAAACCTGCATCAGGACATCAATAAGCTGCTCCCAAACACTATAAACCTGCATCAGGACATCAATAAGCTGCTCCCAAACACTATAAACCAGCATCAGGACATCAATAAGATGCTCCCCAACATTATAAACCTGCATCAGGACATCAAGAAGCTGCTCCCAAACATTATAAACCAGCATCAGGACATCAATAAGCTGCTCCCAAACACTATAAACCTGCATCTGGACATCAATAAGCTGCTCCCAAACATTATAAACCTGCATCAGGACATCAATAAGCTGCTCCCAAACATTATAAACCTGCATCAGGACATCAATAAGCTGCTCCCAAATATTATAAACCTGCATCAGGACATCAATAAGCTGCTCCCAAACATTATAAACCTGCATCAGGACATCAATAAGCTGCTCCCAAACACTATAAACCTGCATCAGGACATCAATAAGCTGCTCCCAAACATTATAAACCAGCATCAGGACATCAATAAGCTGCTCCCAAACATTATAAACCAGCATCAGGACATCAATAAGCTGCTCCCAAACATTATAAACCAGCATCAGGACATCAATAAGCTGCTCCCAAACATTATAAACCTGCATCAGGACATCAATAAGCTGCTCCCAAACATTATAAACCAGCATCAGGACATCAATAAGCTGCTCCCAAACATAAACCTGCATCTGGACATCAAGAAGCTGCTCCCAAACACTATAAACCAGCATCAGGACATCAATAAGCTGCTCCCCAACATTATAAACCTGCATCAGGACATCAATAAGCTGCTCCCAAACATTATAAACCAGCATCAGGACATCAATAAGCTGCTCCCAAACATTATAAACCAGCATCAGGACATCAATAAGCTGCTCCCAAACACTATAAACCTGCATCAGGACATCAATAAGCTGCTCCCAAACATTAACCAGCATCAGGACATCAATAAGCTGCTCCCAAACATTAACCAGCATCAGGACATCAATAAGCTGCTCCCAAACACAAAAACATCTGTGGGTGGAACATTTACTGACAATTTTGATACCTTCTGGAAACAAAACACATTTTATAAGGAGGGTGGGATCCACCCAAATCATTTGGGGTCCCTGGATCCTTTCACAGCATTATAAGTCTGCATTGAGACAATGACTTATCAATGACCCAAGCCCAGCTCAGCTAATCCCTACCATTGTGTCGCTGAGTTGTCATAATGCTTTAGCAAATGTACATTATCCCAGGGGGTGCTGGATATCACAATGTAAGTAACCTGATGTATGTCCCTCTAACTGCCCTGAAAACCTCTGCTGATCCTACAGCTATCGTTTGCTGTAACTATGTGCCTATGAACCAGAGTTATACTGTTAACACTGAGGCAGTGTGCCCTAGGAGGAAGTCCACTGTGTGCAGCTCAGCCTGCATTAACATAAATAACATGAGAATGTCTACTTCTGCTAAGCTTCCCAGTAAAACAATGAAAACAATCAAGCATCCCAGAAAAGTGCTAAAAATAGCCCACGTTAACATATGTAGCCTAAGAAACAAGGTCCATGAAATCAGTAATTTGCTAGTAACAGATGACATTCATATTCGGACTATCTCTGAAACTCACTTAGATACATTTGATGATACAGTGGTAGCAATACATGGTTATAACATCTACAGAAAATACAGAAATGCCAAAGGTGGAGGTGTTGCTGTTTATATTCAGAACCACATTCCTGTAGAGATTAGAGAGGATCTAATGTTCAATACTGTTGAAGTAATATGGCTACAGGTTCATCTGCCTCACCTAAAGCCCATTCTGGTGGCAAGCTGCTATAGCACACCAAGTGCTAACAGCCAGTACCTGGATAACATGTGTGAAATGCTTGATAATGTAAGTGATATCAACAGAGAGGTACATTTTCTGGGTGATTTAAATATTGACTGGATTTCATCAAACTGCCCACTCAGGAAAAAGCTTCAAACTGTAACCAGTGCCTGCAACCTGGTTCAGGTTATCAGTCAACCTACCAGGGTATTTACAAACAGCACAGGAATAAAATCATCAACATGTATTGATCACATCTTTACTGATGCTGCAGAAATGTGCTTGAAAGCAGTATCCAGATCCATCAGATGTAATGATCACAATATAGCAGCCATATCTAGGAAAACCAACGTTCCAAAGGCTGGGCCTAATATAGTGTATAAGAGGTCAGGCTGGGCCTAATAAAGTGTATAAGAGGTCAGGCTGGGCCTAATATAGTGTATAAGAGGTCAGGCTGGGCCTAATAAAGTGTATAAGAGGTCAGGCTGGGCCTAATAAAGTGTATAAGAGGTCAGGCTGGGCCTAATATAGTGTATAAGAGGTCAGGCTGGGCCTAATATAGTGTATAAGAGGTCAGGCTGGGCCTAATAAAGTGTATAAGAGGTCAGGCTGGGCCTAATATAGTGTATAAGAGGTCAGGCTGGGCCTAATAAAGTGTATAAGAGGTCAGGCTGGGCCTAATATAGTGTATAAGAGGTCAGGCTGGGCCTAATATAGTGTATAAGAGGTCATACATTAAGAATATTTGCTGGTGTGTAATGAGGAACAAACAGACGCTACACTTGACACATTTATGAAATTGCTTATCCCAGTTACTAATAAGCACCCATTTAGAAAATGACTGTAAAAACTGTTAAATCACCATGGATTGATGAGGAATTGAAAAATGGTATTGTTGAGAGGTATGAGGCTATCAAAATAAAGAAAGTCGCACACTCCATGTGTAATCTCCCAGCAATTTAATGGGTATTTACCAACGTTTCACCATCACTGTGCCTTCCTCAAGGGTGGGCAAATGAAGAAATCACGTGACTAAACTGAATAAAAAGAAGAAGAAACTACTCTATGAAACCAGAGATAAATTAAATAAAGAATGATAGTAAAAAGCTTTGGAGCATCTTCAATTAAATTTGGGGAAAAAGGCAAACTCAGCTCCATCATTCATTGAATCAGATGACTCATTCATCACAAAACCCACTGATATTACCAACTACTTTAATGATTTTTTAGATTGGCAAGATTAGCAAACTTAGGCATGACATGTGGAAGAGGTGAACAAATGATTGTCTATCAACAATGACAAGCCACTGGCGTCTGACAACTTGGATGGAAAATGACTGAGGATAATAGTGGACAATATTGCCACTCCTATTTAGCATATCTTCAATCTAAGCCTACTAAACTGTGCCCTCAGGCCTGGAGGGAAGCTAAAGTCATTCCGCTACCCAAGAATTTTAAAACGCCCTTTACTGGCTCAAATAGCTGACCAATCAGCCTGTTACCAACCCTTAGTAAACAGACTTTCAGCATGCTTATAGGGAAGTAAATTCAACAAGCACAGCACTTACACAAATGACTGATGATTGGCTGAGAAAAATTGACAATACAAAGATTGTGGAGGCTGTTTTGTGAGACTTCAGTGCAGCTTTTGACATTATTGATCATAGTCTGCTGCTGGAGAAACGTTTGTGTTATGGCTTTACACCCCCTGCTATAATGTGTTATGGCTTTACACCCCCTGCTATAATGTGTTATGGCTTTACACCCCCTGCTATATTGTGGATAAAGAGTTACCTGTCTAACAGAACACAGAGGGTGTTCTTTAATGGAAGCCTCTCCAACATGATCCAGGTAGAATCAGGAATTCCCCAGGGCAGCTGTCCCTTACTTTTTTCAATCTTTACTAACGACATGCCACTGGCTTTGAGTAAATCCAGTTTGTCTATGTATGCGAATGACTCAACACTATACACGTCAGCTACTACAGCGACTGAAATGACTGCAACACTCAGCAAAGAGCTGCAGTTAGTTTCAGAGTGGGTGGCAAGGAATAAGTTAATCCTAAATATTTATACAACTAAAAGCATTGTATTTGGGACAAATCATTCACTAAACCCTAAACCTCAACTAAATCTTGTAAATCTAAATCTCAACGAAATCTTGCCTGTGTTTTAGTCTGAATGACTCTAGATCTATCCTATAGCTTGTGTTTTAGTCTGAGTGACTCTAGGTCTATCCTATAGCCTGTGCTTTAGTCTGAGTGAATCTAGGTCTATCCTATAGCCTGTGTTTTAGTCTGAGTGACTCTAGATCTATCCTATAGCCTGTGTTTTAGTCTGAATGACTCTAGGTCTATCCTATAGCCTGTGTTTTAGTCTGAGTGACTCTAGGTCTATCCTATAGCCTGTGTTTTAGTCTGAGTGACTCTAGATCTATCCTATAGCCTGTGTTTTAGTCTGAATGACTCTAGGTCTATCCTATAGCCTGTGTTTTAGTCTGAGTGACTCTAGGTCTATCCTACAGCCTGTGCTTTAGTCTGAGTGACTCTAGATCTATCCTACAGCCGGTGTTTTAGTCTGAGTGACTCTAGGTCTATCCTATAGCCTGTGTTTTAGTCTGAGTGACTCTAGATCTATCCTACAGCCGGTGTTTTAGTCTGAGTGACTCTAGGTCTATCCTATAGCCTGTGTTTTAGTCTGAGTGACTCTAGATCTATCCTACAGCCGGTGTTTTAGTCTGAGTGACTCTAGGTCTATCCTATAGCCTGTGTTTTAGTCTGAGTGACTCTAGGTCTATCCTACAGCCGGTGTTTTAGTCTGAGTGACTCCAATAATCTCCTTTTTTATTATTAATTTACAAAGTGTTGCCTGCTCTTCCATTCACAATACAACCACAATTAGTGTAAACCTAAGACATATTTAAAGTGTAGCCTGCTACACTAAAGGTTATAGCAAGGAAGACACTATATGGTGTGAATGATGCACCGTTCAACCTTCGTTAGGCTACTGGAGGCTTGTCTATATCCACACCCTACTGGAGGCTTGTCTATATCAACACCCTACTGGAGGCTTGTCTATATCCACTCCCTACTGGAGGCTTGTCTATATCCACACCCTACTGGAGTCTTGTCTATATCCACTCCCTACTGGAGGCTTGTCTATATCCACTCCCTACTGGAGGCTTGTCTATATCAACACCCTACTGGAGGCTTGTCTATATCCACACCCTACTGGAGGCTCGTCTATATCAACACCCTACTGGAGTCTTGTCTATATCAACACCCTACTGGAGGCTTGTCTATATCAACACCCTACTGGAGGCTTGTCTATATCCACACCCTACTGGAGGCTTGTCTATATCAACACCCTACTGGAGGCTTGTCTATATCCACACCCTACTGGAGGCTCGTCTATATCAACACCCTACTGGAGTCTTGTCTATATCAACACCCTACTGGAGGCTTGTCTATATCCACACCCTACTGGAGGCTTGTCTATATCCACACCCTACTGGAGGCTTGTCTATATCAACACCCTACTGGAGGCTTGTCTATATCAACACCCTACTGGAGGCTCGTCTATATCAACACCCTACTGGAGGCTTGTCTATATCAACACCCTACTGGAGGCTTGTCTATATCAACACCCTACTGGAGGCTTGTCTATATCAACACCCTACTGGAGGCTTGTCTATATCAACACCCTACTGGAGGCTTGTCTATATCCACACCCTACTGGAGGCTGGTCTATATCCACACCCTACTGGAGGCTTGTCTATATCAACACCCTACTGGAGGCTTGTCTATATCCACACCCTACTGGAGGCTTGTCTATATCCACACCCTACTGGAGGCTTGTCTATATCCACACCCTACTGGAGGCTTGTCTATATCAACACCCTACTGGAGGCTTGTCTATATCAACACCCTACTGGAGGCTTGTCTATATCCACACCCTACTGGAGGCTTGTCTATATCCACACCCTACTGGAGGCTTGTCTATATCAACACCCTACTGGAGGATTGTCTATATCAACACCCTACTGGAGGCTTGTCTATATCCACACCCTACTGGAGGCTTGTCTATATCAACACCCTACTGGAGGCTTGTCTATATCCACACCCTACTGGAGGCTTGTCTATATCAACACCCTACTGGAGGCTTGTCTATATCAACACCCTACTGGAGGCTTGTCTATATCCACACCCTACTGGAGGCTTGTCTATATCAACACCCTACTGGAGGCTTGTCTATATCCACACCCTACTGGAGGCTTGTCTATATCCACACCCTACTGGAGGCTTGTCTATATCAACACCCTACTGGAGGCTTGTCTATATCCACACCCTACTGGAGGCTTGTCTATATCCACACCCTACTGGAGGCTTGTCTATATCCACACCCTACTGGAGGCTTGTCTATATCCACACCCTACTGGAGGCCTGTCTATATCAACACCCTACTGGAGGCTTGTCTATATCCACACCCTACTGGAGGCCTGTCTATATCAACACCCTACTGGAGGCTTGTCTATATCCACACCCTACTGGAGGCTTGTCTATATCAACACCCTACTGGAGGCTTGTCTATATCAACACCCTACTGGAGGCTTGTCTATATCCACACCCTACTGGAGGCTTGTCTATATCCACACCATACTGGAGGCTTGTCTATATCCACACCCTACTGGAGGCTTGTCTATATCAACACCCTACTGGAGGCTTGTCTATATCCCCCTCTACTGGAGGCTTGACTGTATCAACACTCTACTGGAGGCTTGTCTATATCCACACCCTACTGGAGGCTTGTCTATATCCACACCCTACTGCAGGCTTGTCTATATCCACACCCTACTGGAGGCTTGTCTATATCCACACCCTACTGGAGGCTTGTCTATATCCACACCCTACTGGAGGCGTGTCTATATCCACACCCTACTGGAGGCTTGTCTATATCCACACCCTACTGGAGGCTTGTCTATATCCACACGCTACTGGAGGCTTGTCTATATCCACACCCTACTGGAGGCTTGTCTATATCCACACCCTACTGGAGGCTTGTCTATATCAAAACCCTACTGGAGGCTTGTCTATATCCACACCCTACTGGAGGCTTGTCTATATCAACACTCTACTGGAGGCTTGTCTATATCCACACCCTACTGGAGGCTGGTCTATATCCCCCTCTACTGGAGGCTTGTCTATATCAACACCCTACTGGAGGATTGTCTATATCAACACCCTACTGGAGGCTTGTCTATATCCACACCCTACTGGAGGCTTGTCTATATCAACACCCTACTGGAGGCTTGTCTATATCCACACCCTACTGGAGGCTTGTCTATATCAACACCCTACTGGAGGCTTGTCTATATCAACACCCTACTGGAGGCTTGTCTATATCCACACCCTACTGGAGGCTTGTCTATATCAACACCCTACTGGAGGCTTGTCTATATCCACACCCTACTGGAGGCTTGTCTATATCCACACCCTACTGGAGGCTTGTCTATATCAACACCCTACTGGAGGCTTGTCTATATCAACACCCTACTGGAGGCTTGTCTATATCAACACCCTACTGGAGGCTTGTCTATATCCACACCCTACTGGAGGCTTGTCTATATCAAAACCCTACTGGAGGCTTGTCTATATCAACACCCTACTGGAGGCTTGTCTATATCAACACCCTACTGGAGGCTTGTCTATATCCACACCCTACTGGAGGCTGGTCTATATCAACACCCTACTGGAGGCTGGTCTATATCAACACCCTACTGGAGGCTGGTCTATATCAACACCCTACTGGAGGCTTGTCTATATCCAAACCCTACTGGAGGCTTGTCTATATCAACACCATACTGGAGGCTTGTCTATATCCACACCCTACTGGAGGCTTGTCTATATCAACACCCCACTGGAGGCTTGTCTATATCAACACCCTACTGGAGGCTGGACTATATCAACACCCTACTGGAGGCTTGTCTATATCAACACCCTACTGGAGGCTTGTCTATATCCACACCCTACTGGAGGCTTGTCTATATATACACCCTACTGGAGGCTTGTCTATATCAACACCCTACTGGAGGCTTGTCTATATCCACACCCTACTGGAGGCTTGTCTATATCAACACCCTACTGGAGGCTTGTCTATATCAACACCCTACTGGAGGCTTGTCTATATCCACACCCTACTGGAGGCTTGTCTATATCCACACCCTACTGGAGGCTTGTCTATATCCACACCCTACTGGAGGCTTGTCTATATCCACACCCTACTGGAGGCAGGTCTATATCAACACCCTACTGGAGGCTGGTCTATATCAACACCCTACTGGAGGCTTGTCTATATCCACACCCTACTGGAGGCTTGTCTATATCAACACCATACTGGAGGCTTGTCTATATCCACACCCTACTGGAGGCTTGTCTATATCAACACCCTACTGGAGGCTTGTCTATATCCACACCCTACTGGAGGCTGGACTATATCCACACCCTACTGGAGGCTGGACTATATCAACACCCTACTGGAGGCTTGTCTATATCAACACCCTACTGGAGGCTTGTCTATATCCACACCCTACTGGAGGCTTGTCTATATCAACACCCTACTGGAGGCTTGTCTATATCCACACCCTACTGGAGGCTTGTCTATATCAACACCCTACTGGAGGCTTGTCTATATCAACACCCTACTGGAGGCTTGACTATATCAACACCCTACTGGAGGCTTGTCTATATCAACACCCTACTGGAGGCTTGTCTATATCAACACCCTACTGGAGGCTTGACTATATCAACACCCTACTGGAGGCTTGTCTATATCAACACCCTACTGGAGGCTTGTCTATATCAACACCCTACTGGAGGCTTGTCTATATCAACACCCTACTGGAGGCTTGTCTATATCAACACCCTACTGGAGGCTGGTCTATATCAACACCCTACTGGAGGCTTGTCTATATCCACACCCTACTGGAGGCTTGTCTATATCAACACCCTACTGGAGGCTTGACTATATCAACACCCTACTGGAGGCTTGTCTATATCAACACCCTACTGGAGGCTTGTCTATATCCACACCCTACTGGAGGCTTGTCTATATCAACACCCTACTGGAGGCTTGTCTATATCAACACCCTACTGGAGGCTTGTCTATATCCACACCCTACTGGAGGCTTGTCTATATCCACACCCTACTGGAGGCTTGTCTATATCAACACCCTACTGGAGGCTTGTCTATATCCACACCCTACTGGAGGCTGGTCTATATCAACACCCTACTGGAGGCTTGTCTATATCAACACCCTACTGGAGGCTTGTCTATATCCACACCCTACTGGAGGCTTGTCTATATCCACACCCTACTGGAGGCTTGTCTATATCCACACCCTACTGGAGGCTGGTCTATATCAACACCCTACTGGAGGCTTGTCTATATCCACACCCTACTGGAGGCTTGTCTATATCAACACCCTACTGGAGGCTTGACTATATCAACACCCTACTGGAGGCTTGTCTATATCCACACCCTACTGGAGGCTTGTCTATATCCAAACCCTACTGGAGGCTGGTCTATATCAACACCCTACTGGAGGCTTGTCTATATCAACACCCTACTGGAGGCTTGTCTATATGAACACCCTACTGGAGGCTTGTCTATATCCACACCCTACTGGAGGCTTGTCTATGTCCACACCCTACTGGAGGCTTGTCTATTTCAACACCCTACTGGAGGCTTGTCTATATCAACACCCTACTGGAGGCTTGTCTATATCAACACCCTACTGGAGGCTGGTCTATATCAACACTCTACTGGAGGCTTGTCTATATCAACACCCTACTGGAGGCTGGTCTATATCCAGACCCTACTGGAGGCTTGTCTATATCCACACCCTACTGGAGGCTTGTCTATATCAACACCCTACTGGAGGCTTGTCTATATCCACACCCTACTGGAGGCTTGTCTATATCAACACTCTACTGGAGGCTTGTCTATATCCACACCCTACTGGAGGCTTGTCTATATCCACACCCTACTGGAGGCTTGTCTATATCCACACCCTACTGGAGGCTTGTCTATATCCACACCCTACTGGAGGCTTGTCTATATCCACACCCTGCTGGAGGCTTGTCTATATCCACACCCTACTGGAGGCTTGTCTATATCAACACCCTACTGGAGGCTTGTCTATATCAGCACCCTACTGGAGGCTTGTCTATATCCACACCCTACTGGAGGCTTGTCTATATCCACACCCTACTGGAGGCTTGTCTATATCCACACCCTACTGGAGGCTTGTCTATATCCACACCCTACTGGAGGCTTGTCTATATTCACAATCTACTGGAGGCTTGTCTATATCAACACCCTACTGGAGGCTTGTCTATATCAGCACCCTACTAGAGGCTTGTCTATATCAACACCCTACTGGAGGCTTGTCTATATCAGCACCCTACTGGAGGCTTGTCTATATCCACACCCTACTGGAGGCTTGTCTATATCCACACCCTACTGGAGGCTTGTCTATATCCACACCCTACTGGAGGCTTGTCTATATCAACACCCTACTGGAGCATTGACTATATCAACACCCTACTGGAGGCTTGTCTATATCAACACCATACTGGAGGCTTGTCTATATCCACACCCTACTGGAGGCTTGTCTATATCCACACCCTACTGGAGGCTTGTCTATATCCACACCCTACTGGAGGCTTGTCTATATCAACACTCTACTGGAGGCTTGTCTATATCCCCCTCTACTGGAGGCTTGACTATATCAACACCCTACTGGAGGCTTGTCTATATCAACACCATACTGGAGGCTTGTCTATATCCACACCCTACTGGAGGCTTGTCTATATCCACACCCTACTGGAGGCTTGTCTATATCAACACCCTACTGGAGGCTTGACTATATCAACACCCTACTGGAGGCTTGTCTATATCCACACCCTACTGGAGGCTTGTCTATATCCAAACCCTACTGGAGGCTGGTCTATATCAACACCCTACTGGAGGCTTGTCTATATCAACACCCTACTGGAGGCTTGTCTATATGAACACCCTACTGGAGGCTTGTCTATATCCACACCCGACTGGAGGCTTGTCTATGTCCACACCCTACTGGAGGCTTGTCTATTTCAACACCCTACTGGAGGCTTGTCTATATCAACACCCTACTGGAGGCTTGTCTATATCAACACCCTACTGGAGGCTGGTCTATATCAACACTCTACTGGAGGCTTGTCTATATCAACACCCTACTGGAGGCTGGTCTATATCCAGACCCTACTGGAGGCTTGTCTATATCCACACCCTACTGGAGGCTTGTCTATATCAACACCCTACTGGAGGCTTGTCTATATCCACACCCTACTGGAGGCTTGTCTATATCAACACTCTACTGGAGGCTTGTCTATATCCACACCCTACTGGAGGCTTGTCTATATCCACACCCTACTGGAGGCTTGTCTATATCCACACCCTACTGGAGGCTTGTCTATATCCACACCCTACTGGAGGCTTGTCTATATCCACACCCTGCTGGAGGCTTGTCTATATCCACACCCTACTGGAGGCTTGTCTATATCAACACCCTACTGGAGGCTTGTCTATATCAGCACCCTACTGGAGGCTTGTCTATATCCACACCCTACTGGAGGCTTGTCTATATCCACACCCTACTGGAGGCTTGTCTATATCCACACCCTACTGGAGGCTTGTCTATATCCACACCCTACTGGAGGCTTGTCTATATTCACAATCTACTGGAGGCTTGTCTATATCAACACCCTACTGGAGGCTTGTCTATATCAGCACCCTACTGGAGGCTTGTCTATATCAACACCCTACTGGAGGCTTGTCTATATCAGCACCCTACTGGAGGCTTGTCTATATCCACACCCTACTGGAGGCTTGTCTATATCCACACCCTACTGGAGGCTTGTCTATATCCACACCCTACTGGAGGCTTGTCTATATCAACACCCTACTGGAGCATTGACTATATCAACACCCTACTGGAGGCTTGTCTATATCAACACCATACTGGAGGCTTGTCTATATCCACACCCTACTGGAGGCTTGTCTATATCCACACCCTACTGGAGGCTTGTCTATATCCACACCCTACTGGAGGCTTGTCTATATCAACACTCTACTGGAGGCTTGTCTATATCCCCCTCTACTGGAGGCTTGACTATATCAACACCCTACTGGAGGCTTGTCTATATCAACACCATACTGGAGGCTTGTCTATATCCACACCCTACTGGAGGCTTGTCTATATCCACACCCTACTGGAGGCTTGTCTATATCCACACCCTGCTGGAGGCTTGTCTATATCCACACCCTACTGGAGGCTTGTCTATATCAACACCCTACTGGAGGCTTGTCTATATCAGCACCCTACTGGAGGCTTGTCTATATCCACACCCTACTGGAGGCTTGTCTATATCCACACCCTACTGGAGGCTTGTCTATATCCACACCCTACTGGAGGCTTGTCTATATCCACACCCTACTGGAGGCTTGTCTATATCAACACCCTTCTGGAGGCTTGTCTATATCCACACCCTACTGGAGGCTTGTCTATATCAACACCCTACTGGAGGTTTGTCTATATCCACACCCTACTGGAGGCTTGTCTATATCCACACCCTACTGGAGGCTTGTCTATATCCAAACCCTACTGGAGGCTTGTCTATATCAACACCATTCTGTCTATATAGACTAGTCCAGTCAGTGTCTATATAGACTAGTCCAGTCAGTGTCTATATAGACTAGGCCAGTCAGTGTCTGTATAGACTAGTCCAGTCAGTGTCTATATAGACTAGTCCAGTCAGTGTCTATATAGACTAGTCCAGTCAGTGTCTATATAGACTAGTCCAGTCAGTGTCTATATAGACTAGTCCAGTCAGTGTCTATATAGACTAGTTCAGTCAGTGTCTATATAGACTAGTCCAGTCAGTGTCTATATAGACTAGTCCAGTCAGTGTCTATATAGACTAGTCCAGTCAGTGTCTATATAGACTAGTTCAGTCAGTGTCTATATAGACTAGTCCAGTCAGTGTCTATATAGACTAGTCCAGTCAGTGTCTATATAGACTAGTCCAGTCAGTGTCTATATAGACTAGTCCAGTCAGTGTCTATATAGACTAGTCCAGTCAGTGTCTATATAGACTAGTCCAGTCAGTGTCTATATAGACTAGACCAGTCAGTGCCTATATAGACTAGTCCAGTCAGTGTCTATATAGACTAGTCCAGTCAGTGTCTATATAGACTAGGCCAGTCAGTGTCTATATAGACTAGTCCAGTCAGTGTTTATATAGAGTCAGTCAGTGTCTATATAGACTAGTCCAGTCAGTGTCTATATAGACTAGTCCAGTCAGTGTCTATATAGACTAGTCCAGTCAGTGTCTATATAGACTAGTCCAGTCAGTGTCTATATAGACTAGGCCAGTCAGTGTCTATATAGACTAGTCCAGTCAGTGTTTATATAGAGTCAGTCAGTGTCTATATAGACTAGTCCAGTCAGTGTCTATATAGACTAGTCCAGTCAGTGTCTATATAGACTAGGCCAGTCAGTGTCTATATAGACTAGGCCAGCCAGTGTCTATATAGACTAGTCCAGTCAGTGTCTATATAGACTAGTCCAGTCAGTGTCTATATAGACTAGTCCAGTCAGTGTCTATATAGACTAGACCAGTCAGTGCCTATATAGACTAGTCCAGTCAGTGCCTATATAGACTAGTCCAGTCAGTGTTTATATAGACTAGTCCAGTCAGTGTCTATATAGACTAGTCCAGTCAGTGTCTATATAGACTAGTCCAGTCAGTATCTATATAGACTAGGCCAGCCAGTGTCTATATAGACTAGTCCAGTCAGTGTCTATATAGACTAGTCCAGTCAGTGTCTATATAGACTAGTCCAGTCAGTGTCTATATAGACTAGTCCAGTCAGTGCCTATATAGACTAGTCCAGTCAGTGCCTATATAGACTAGTCCAGTCAGTGTCTACATAGACTAGTCCAGTCAGTGTCTATATAGACTAGGCCAGTCAGTGTCTATATAGACTAGGCCAGTCAGTGTCTATATAGACTAGGCCAGTCAGTGTCTATATAGACTAGTCCAGTCAGTGTCTATATAGACTAGCCCAGTCAGTGTCTATATAGACTAGTCCAGTCAGTGTCTATATAGACTAGTCCAGTCAGTGTCTATATAGACTAGTCCAGTCAGTGTCTATATAGACTAGTCCAGTCAGTGTCTATATAGACTAGTCCAGTCAGTGTCTATATAGACTAGCCCAGTCAGTGTCTATATAGACTAGTCCAGTCAGTGTCTATATAGACTAGTCCAGTCAGTGTCTATATAGACTAGTCCAGTCAGTGTCTATATAGACTAGTCCAGTCAGTGTCTATATAGACTAGTCCAGTCAGTGTCTATATAGACTAGTCCAGTCAGTGTCTATATAGACTAGTCCAGTCAGTGTCTATATAGACTAGTCCAGTCAGTGTCTATATAGAGTCAGTCAGTGTCTATATAGACTAGTCCAGTCAGTGTCTATATAGACTAGTCCAGTCAGTGTCTATATAGACTAGTCCAGTCAGTGTCTATATAGACTAGCCCAGTCAGTGTCTATATAGACTAGTCCAGTCAGTGTCTATATAGACTAGTCCAGTCAGTGTCTATATAGACTAGTCCAGTCAGTGTCTATATAGACTAGTCCAGTCAGTGTCTATATAGACTAGTCCAGTCAGTGTCTATATAGACTAGTCCAGTCAGTGTCTATATAGAGTCAGTCAGTGTCTATATAGACTAGTCCAGTCAGTGTCTATATAGACTAGTCCAGTCAGTGTCTATATAGACTAGCCCAGTCAGTGTCTATATAGACTAGCCCAGTCAGTGTCTATATAGACTAGTCCAGTCAGTGTCTATATAGACTAGTCCAGTCAGTGTCTATATAGACTAGTCCAGTCAGTGTCTATATAGACTAGTCCAGTCAGTGTCTATATAGACTAGTCCAGTCAGTGTCTATATAGACTAGTCCAGTCAGTGTCTATATAGACTAGTCCAGTCAGTGTCTATATAGAGTCAGTCAGTGTCTATATAGACTAGTCCAGTCAGTGTCTATATAGACTAGTCCAGTCAGTGTCTATATAGACTAGCCCAGTCAGTGTCTATATAGACTAGTCCAGTCAGTGTCTATATAGACTAGTCCAGTCAGTGTCTATATAGACTAGTCCAGTCAGTGTCTATATAGACTAGTCCAGTCAGTGTCTATATAGACTAGTCCAGTCAGTGTCTATATAGACTAGTCCAGTCAGTGTCTATATAGACTAGTCCAGTCAGTGTCTATATAGACTAGTCCAGTCAGTGTCTATATAGACTAGTCCAGTCAGTGTCTATATAGACTAGTCCAGTCAGTGTCTATATAGACTAGTCCAGTCAGTGTCTATATAGACTAGTCCAGTCAGTGTCTATATAGACTAGTCCAGTCAGTGTCTATATAGACTAGTCCAGTCAGTGTCTATATAGACTAGTCCAGTCAGTGCCTATATAGACTAGTCCAGTCAGTGTCTATATAGACTAGTCCAGTCAGTGTCTATATAGACTAGTCCAGTCAGTGTCTATATAGACTAGTCCAGTCAGTGTCTATATAGACTAGGCCAGTCAGTGCCTATATAGACTAGTCCAGTCAGTGAGAGAGAGAGAGAGAGAGAGAGAGAGAGAGAGAGAGACAGACTGCTGAGAGAGAGAGAGACAGACTGCTGAGAGAGAGAGAGACAGACTGCTGAGAGAGAGAGAGACAGACTGCTGAGAGAGAGAGAGAGAGACAGACTGCTGAGAGAGAGAGACAGACTGCTGCAGTAGAGATATTGACTGCTGAGAGAGAGAGAGAGAGAGAGAGAGAGAGAGAGAGAGAGAGAGAGAGAGAGAGAGAGACAGACTGATGCAGTATAGAGATTGACTGCTGAGAGAGAGAGAGACAGACTGCTGAGAGAGAGAGAGACAAACTGCTGAGAGAGAGAGAGACAGACTGCTGAGAGAGAGAGAGACAGACTGCTGAGAGAGAGAGAGACAGACTGCTGAGAGAGAGAGAGACAGACTGCTGAGAGAGAGAGAGACAGACTGCTGAGAGAGAGAGACAGACTGCTGAGAGAGAGAGAGACAGACTGCTGAGAGAGAGAGACAAACTGCTGAGAGAGAGAGAGACAGACTGCTGAGAGAGATAGAGACAGACTGCTGAGAGAGAGAGACTGAGAGAGAGAGAGAGAGAGACAGACTGTTGAGAGAGAGAGACTGCTGAGAGAGAGAGACAGACTGCTGAGAGAGAGAGAGAGAGACTGCTGAGAGAGAGAGAGAGACTGCTGAGAGAGAGAGAGAGACTGCTGAGAAAGAGACAAACTGCTGAGAGAGAAAGAGACAGACTGCTGAGAGAGAGAGAGACAGACTGCTGAGAGAGAGAGAGACAGACTGCTGAGAGAGAGAGAGACATACTGCTGAGAGAGAGAGACAGACTGCTGAGAGAGAGAGAGACAGACTGCTGAGAGAGAGAGACAGACTGCTGAGAGAGAGAGAGACAGACTGCTGAGAGAGAGAGACAGAATGCTGAGAGAGAGAGAGACAGACTGCTGAGAGAGAGAGAGACAGACTGCTGAGAGAGAGAGACAGACTGCTGAGAGAGAGAGAGAGAGAAAGAGAGACAGACTGCTGCAGTAGAGAGAGAGAGACAGACTGCTGAGAGAGAGAGAGAGACAGACTGCTGAGAGAGAGAGAGACAGACTGCTGAGAGAGAGAGACAGAATGCTGAGAGAGAGAGAGACAGACTGCTGAGAGAGAGAGAGACAGACTGCTGAGAGAGAGAGACAGACTGCTGAGAGAGAGAGAGAGAAAGAGAGACAGACTGCTGAGAGAGAGAGAGACAGACTGCTGAGAGAGAGAGAGACAGACTGCTGAGAGAGAGAGAGACAGACTGCTGAGAGAGAGAGAGACAGACTGCTGCAGTAGAGAGAGAGAGACAGACTGCTGAGAGAGAGAGACAGACTGCTGAGAGAGAGAGAGACAGACTGCTGAGAGAGAGAGAGACAGACTGCTGCAGTAGAGAGAGAGAGACAGACTGCTGAGAGAGAGAGAGACAGACTGCTGAGAGAGAGAGAGACAGACTGCTGAGAGAGAGAGAGACAGACTGCTGAGAGAGAGAGAGAGACAGACTGCTGAGAGAGAGAGAGACAGACTGCTGAGAGAGAGAGAGACAGACTGCTGAGAGAGAGAGAGACAGACTGCTGAGAGAGAGAGACAGACTGCTGAGAGAGAGACAGACTGCTGAGAGAGAGAGAGAGAGACAGACTGCTGAGAGAGAGAGAGAGAGAGAGACAGACTGCTGAGAGAGAGAGAGAGAGAGAGAGACAGACTGCTGAGAGAGAGAGAGAGAGACAGACTGCTGAGAGAGAGAGAGACAGACTGCTGAGAGAGAGAGACAGACTGCTGCAGTAGAGAGAGACAGACTGCTGAGAGAGAGAGACAGACTGCTGAGAGAGAGAGAGACAGACTGCTGAGAGAGAGAGACAGAGAGAGAGAGAGACAGACTGTTGAGAGAGAGAGAGAGACTGCTGAGAGAGAGAGACAGACTGCTGAGAGAGAGAGATACAGACTGCTGAGAGAGAGACAGACTGCTGAGAGAGAGACAGACTGCTGAGAGAGAGAGAGACTGCTGAGAGAGAGAGAGACAGACTGCTGAGAGAGAGAGAGACTGCTGAGAGAGAGACAGACTGCTGAGAGAGAGAGAGACAGACTGCTGAGAGAGAGAGAGACTGCTGAGAGAGAGAGAGACAGACTGCTGAGAGAGAGAGAGACTGCTGAGAGAGAGAGAGCCAGACTGCTGAGAGAGAGACAGACTGCTGAGAGAGAGAGACAGACTGCTGAGAGAGAGAGAGAGAGAGACAGACTGCTGAGAGAGAGAGAGACAGACTGCTGAGAGAGAGAGAGAGAGACAGACTGCTGCAGTAGAGAGAGAGAGACAGACTGCTGAGAGAGAGAGAGAGAGACAGACTGCTGAGAGAGAGAGAGACAGACTGCTGAGAGAGAGAGAGACAGACTGCTGAGAGAGAGAGACAGACTGCTGAGAGAGAGAGACAGACTGCTGAGAGAGAGAGAGACAGACTGCTGAGAGAGAGAGACATGTTGTCATTTATGCTGCTGCTCTTGCTTTTCACCAGTGAAGCGTGTAAGTGGATCTTGTTGTTGGCCAATCATGACTCATCAAAGCGGCAACAGGCTACAGTGATAGAGTCTCGCTCCGTGTGTGGAAAAAGTTAAAGAGATATCTAATCAATGGAAGATGGAATTAAAAGTTAAAGGATAGGCTGCCCCGTTATATTCTGAATGGAGTCGTTGGTATCTGTAACTATAGGATGCACTGCAGCCTCAGTTAGCCTAGCGAGCTAACGCTAGCTAGCTTAACTAGTTTCTCCCGGGTTTGATGCAGTCAAGACAGGTTACTGCGTAATCATATTAGATGATAAATGACGTAGCTATGGCAGCTTTTAGCCTTCTATAGCGCACGTGGGCTTGGTAGGTTGCTGTCTCTCTCTCTCCCTCTTCCCCATGTCACTGGCTCACAGTACGGTCCCTCCTCCTCTCGTGCTTTATCAGCTCCGGTTAATAAACTACATGGCCAAAAGTAGTGGATTCTGCTATTTCAGCCACACCAGGTGTATAACATCGAGCACGCAGCCATGCAATCTCCATAGACAAACATTGGCAGGTGAATGGCCTTTCTGAAGAGCTCAGTGACTTTCAACGTGGCACCGTCATAGGATGCCACCTTTCCACAACAAGTCAGTTTGTAACATTTCTGCCCTGCTAGAGCTTCCTCGGTCAACTGTAAGTGCTGTTATTGTGAAGTGGAAACGTTTAGGAGCAACAACGGCTCAGCCGTGAAGTGGTAGGCCACACAAGCTCACAGAACGGGACCGCCGAGTGCTGAAGCTCGTAGTGCGTAAAAATCATCTGTCCTCGGTTGCAACACTCACTACCGAGTTCCTAACTGCCTCTGGAAGCAACGTCAGCACAAGAACTGTTGCACAATCACACTAACCTACAGACAACAACAACAGCCTGGGGTCACTGTAGATCAATGTTTCCCAGCCAATCAATGATCCTGATCCATACAGTCACATGTCTGGTCTCTCCTCTACCCTCCTGGTCTGGAATGATTAAAAGAACAACAACTTCCACCCAAACCTCGTACCTCTCAGCCAACTAAAATACAAGGCCCTCACCTTAACCTCGTACCCCTCAGCCAACTAAAATACAAGGCCCTCACCTTAACCTCAAACCTCTCAGCCAACTAAAATACAAGGCCCTCACCTTAACCTCGTACCCCTCAGCCAACTAAAATACAAGGCCCTCACCTTAACCTCAAACCTCTCAGCCAACTAAAATACAAGGCCCTCACCTTAACCTCGTACCCCTCAGCCAACTAAAATACAAGGCCCTCACCTTAACCTCAAACCTCTCAGCCAACTAAAATACAAGGCCCTCACCTTAACCTCGTACCCCTCAGCCAACTAAAATACAAGGCCCTCACCTTAACCTCGAACCTCTCAGCCAACTAAAATACAAGGCCCTCACCTTAACCTCAAACCTCTCAGCCAACTAAAATACAAGGCCCTCACCTTAACCTCGAACCCATCCATACAAACTAACCTCAGGTCACTATATAGATAATGATGTGAGATGGATGAGTAGATCAATGTTGAGTCCTCACACACAGGTGCTGTTCACTGCCGACCTTATGTAACCGATGTGAAATGGCTAGCTAGTTAGCGGTGGTGCGCGCTAGCAGCCTTTCAGTCGGTGACGTCGGCTGCCGACCTTACAATAACAGACAGCGATGTGTGTGTATGTCCTCACAATGCTGATGTGTGTGTATGTGTGTACGTCCTCACAATGCTGATGTGTGTGTATGTCCTCACAATGCTGATGTGTGTGTACGTCCTCACAATGCTGATGTGTGTGTATGTCCTCACAATGCTGATGTGTGTGTATGTGTGTACGTCCTCACAATGCTGATGTGTGTGTACGTCCTCACAATGCTGATGTGTGTGTATGTCCTCACAATGCTGATGTGTGTGTATGTGTGTACGTCCTCACAATGCTGATGTGTGTGTATGTCCTCACAATGCTGATGTGTGTGTACGTCCTCACAATGCTGATGTGTGTGTATGTCCTCACAATGCTGATGTGTGTGTATGTGTGTACGTCCTCACAATGCTGATGTGTGTGTATGTCCTCACAATGCTGATGTGTGTGTATGTCCTCACAATGCTGATGTGTGTGTACGTCCTCACAATGCTGATGTGTGTGTACGTCCTCACAATGCTGATGTGTGTGTACGTCCTCACAATGCTGATGTGTGTGTATGTCCTCACAATGCTGATGTGTGTGTATGTGTGTACGTCCTCACAATGCTGATGTGTGTGTATGTCCTCACAATGCTGATGTGTGTGTATGTCCTCACAATGCTGATGTGTGTGTACGTCCTCACAATGCTGATGTGTGTGTACGTCCTCACAATGCTGATGTGTGTGTACGTCCTCACAATGCTGATGTGTGTGTACGTACACTACCGTTCAAAAGTTTGGAGTCACTTAGAAATGTCCTTGTTTTCCATGAAAACAAACATGAAATGAGTTGAAAATTGAATAGGAAATATAGTCAAGACGCTGACAAGGTTATAAATAATGATTTTCAATTGAAATAATAATTGTGTCCTTCAAACTTTTCTTTCATCAAAGAATCCTTCATTTGCAGCAATTACAGCCTTGCAGACTTTTGGCATTCTAGTTATCAGTGTGTTGAGGTAATCTGAAGAGATTTCACCCCCCATACTTCCTGAAGCACCTCCCACAAGTTGGATTGGCTTGATGGGCACTTCTTACGTACCACACGGTCAATCTGCTCCCACAACAGCTCAATAGGGTAGAGATCCGGTGACTGTGCTGGCCACTCCAAGTTTTGTAGTGATTCAGATGTTGATAATGATATTTGTTGGTCTGTGGTGTGTAACGAGGAGCAACCAGACGCTGCACGTGACGCATTTATGAAACTACTTATTCCAGTTACTAATAAGCACCCATTAAGAAAATGACTGAAAAAACTGTTAAATCCCCATGGCTTGATAAGGAATTAAAAAATGGTATGGTTGAGAGGGATGAGGCAAAAGGAATGGCAAATAAGTCTGGCTGCACAACTGATTGGTAAAAGTACTGCAAATTGAGGAATCATGTGACTAAACTAAATAAAAATAAAATACACTATGAAACAAAGATAAATTATATAAAGAATGACAGTAAAAAGCTTTGGGGCACCTTCAATGAAATGTTGGGGAAAAAAGACAACTTGGCTCCTTCATTCATTGAATCAGATGGCTCACTGAATCAGATGGCTCACTGAATCAGATGGCTCATTGAATCAGATGGCTCATTGAATCAGATGGCTCACTGAATCAGATGGCTCATTGAATCAGATGGCTCATTGAATCAGATGGCTCACTGAATCAGATGGCTCATTGAATCAGATGGCTCATTGAATCAGATGGCTCACTGAATCAGATGGCTCATTGAATCAGATGGCTCACAGAATCAGATGGCTCATTGAATCAGATGGCTCACTGAATCAGATGGCTCATTGAATCAGATGACTCATTGAATCAGATGGCTCATTCATCACAAAGCCCACTGATATTACCAACTACATAAATTATTTTTTCATTGGAAAGACTAGTAAACTTATGAAAGACAAGAACTGTACTTTTGAATTCTGTAAAGTCAGTATGGAAGAGGTGAAAAATTGATAATCTGGATGGAAAATGACTGAGGATAATAGCAGACGATATTGCCACATCTTCATTTTAAGCCTACTAGAGAGTGTGTTCCCTCAGGCCTGGAGGGAAGCTAAAGTAGTTCCGCTACCCAAGAATAGTAAAGCCCCCTTTACTGGCTCAAATAGACAACCAATCAGCCTGTTACCAACCCTTAGTAAACTTCTGGAAAAAATGGTGTTCGACCAGATACAATGCTATTTCACAATAAACAAATTGACAACATAATTTCAGCACGCTTATAGGGAAGGACATTCAACAAAAGCACAGCACTTACACAAATGACTGATGATTGGCAGAGAGAAATTGATTAAAAAAAAGATTATGGGGGCTGTCTTGTTAGACTTCAGTGCGGCTTTTGACATTATTGATCATAGTCTGTTGCTGGAAAAACGTACGTGTTATGGCTTTACACCCCCTGCTATAACGACTTCCTGGGGACGGTGCAGGATAGTTGCTCGGCTTTGATACGTTCTCAGCACATTAAAAGAACTTGACCAAAAACATATTTTTGGGGGGGGGGGGTTATTGCGTTACTTTAATAGAACGTTTCCTAAAAGTTCAAACATGGTTACATTTCATTTCAATGTTGGTAATGTTGTAGGAACGTTTTCCAACTGGTTTGACGTTGAGAATATTTTCAAAAGGTTCAGCGTAACGTTTCCTACAGGTTTGCTCAGGGTTCTACTGAAAGTCATGTTCTCAATTTGTTCCAACAACGTTAAGAAGACGTAAAAAAACACAAGAAAACATTGGTTACGTTCAGACAATGTTCTAAAAATGTTATTTAAAAAACAAACGTTCCGTTCTCAGCATCTATAAAGCTCTCTCTCTCTCCTCTATCTTGTTAAGCGTGTTCAGGTGTGTTCACCACACCCACTAAATTGGCCACACCTGATCTTAAATGACTACTCGTTTCCTTTGAAATGGGGTCTGATTGAATAGACTAAAATGAACAGCTTTGTATGAGTTATAAAATCCATGGCATGCTAACTCCATCCTGGTGGCGCAGAGGACTAATTCCAGGGCTAGAAAACAGAAGATTATAGTTTCGAATCTCACCGATGCCATGTCACAATAAAAATGCGTTTGCGTGATTAATGTCAAAGGAATGAATTTCCATATGTCTTATCTGTGCTTGGACTTCAACAAGGTTATCCCAAAAATAAACTAGCAGTGTTATTAAACGTTTTATTGAAACAAATACCAGGGATGTAGTGGAGGGTAAACACACGTAAATGCCGTTTATGCACCATTATATTTTGTTAATTATCGTTTACCCACTTATTATTGCGTTCCCAGCGTTGCTCAAAATTTAGAAGGCTTATTGATCCGAGTTCTAATCGAACCTCTGATCGAGTGGAATCATGATTCAGGTGTGCTCGTTATGTTCCCCTGCTCCCCTCTGATTGGCCGTGTTAGCAGCACATTCATTCACCACTATCCAACAGCAAACTCCACCCACGGCAGGCCGAGACGGGAAATGAACTACCTCAGCCCAGACCAATGCTGGCAAGAAGCAGAGAGACGCCGCTGAGAGTGGATTTTCAAGATGCCAGGACATAAAGCAATTATTTTAACAGGAACATCCCCTAAACAGAAAAAACACAGACTCTCAGAGAATTAGTGAGTGTACAGTCTACCACTGGTAAATAGTCGCTGATATTTCAGTCAGATGACTAGCTAGCTAGCTAGTTCAAGGGCTTTGGCTACTGTTAGCCAGGGAGCTAGCTAGCTCAAGGGCTTTGGCTACTGTTAGCCAGGGAACTAGCTAGCTCAAGAGCTTTGGCACTGTTAACCAGGGAGCTAGCTAGCTCAAGAGCTTTGGCTACTGTTAGCCAGGGAGCTAGCTATCTTATTTATTTTTTTAAATTACCCCCTTTTTTCTCCCCAAATTTCATGGTATCCAATTGGTAGTAGTTACAGTCTTGTCTCATCGCTGCAATTCCCGTACGGACTCGGGAAAGGTGAAGGTCGAGAGCCATGCGTCCTCCGAAACACAACCCAACCACTGCTTCTTGAAGCTCAGGAGGAGCGTTAAAGCTTATGATGACATGAAATCCACAGCAGGAAGTGTTCCTCCATAGTGGAATGCAGCCTTCGAGCAGGAACTCCATATATGGGCACATACGTTCCTAGTGGAATGCAGCCTTCGAGCAGGAACTCCATATATGGGCACAGACGTTCCTATTGGAATGCAGCCTTCGAGCAGGAACTCCATATATGGGCACAGACGTTCCTATTGGAATGCAGCCTTCGAGCAGGAACTCCATATATGGGCACATACGTTCCTATTGGAATGCAGCCTTCGAGCAGGAACTCCATATATGGGCACATACGTTCCTATTGGAATGCAGCCTTCGAGCAGGAACTCAATATATGGGCACAGACGTTCCTATTGGAATGCTGCCCGGAACAGGAACTCCATACATGGGCACCGAAATTCATATTGTAACATGGCCCTGGAACAGGAACGCCATATATGGAAGCTATAAGGACAGAGGTGTGACCATGTCAATGCCACACCTGCATCCGGTCTTCATTAGCCACAAGCCCGCCTCACTCACCTGAATCCCCTTGCTTCATCAACCACCCTCATAGTATTTAAACAGCATCCTTCTTCACTCCATCTGTCTCACAAACAGACCGTACTGCAGGATTCCTGCACAACGGCAGGCCAGCTCAACCCCGGTCGACTACCAGGGGCTGTCCCCGCCAGCAGGGGGACCAGGATAACCTCTGCTGGGGGTTGGCCTCGCCAGCAGGGGGACCAGCACAACCTCTGCTTACGGCTGGGGGTTGGCCTCGCCAGCAGGGGGACCAGGATAACCTCTGCTTACGGCTGGGGGTTGGCCTCGCCAGCAGGGGAACCAGGATAACCTCTGCTGGGGGTTGGCCTCGCCAGCAGGGGGACCGGGATAACCTCTGCTGGGGGTTGGCCTCGCCAGCAGAGGGACCGGGATAACCTCTGCTTACGGCTGGGGGTTGGCCTCGCCAGCAGGGGGACCAGGATAACCTCTGCTTACGGCTGGGGGTTGGCCTCCCCAGCAGGGGAACCAGGATAACCTCTGCTGGGGGTTGGCCTCGCCAGCAGGGGGACCGGGATAACCTCTGCTTACGGCTGGGGGTTGGCCTCGCCAGCAGGGGGACCAGGATAACCTCTGCTTACGGCTGGGGGTTGGCCTCGCCAGCAGGGGAACCGGGATAACCTCTGCTTACGGCTGGGGGTTGGCCTCGCCAGCAGGGGGACCGGGATAACCTCTGCTTACGGCTGGGGGTTGGCCTCGCCTGCAGGGGGACCAGGATAACCTCTGCTTACGGCTGGGGGTTGGCCTCGCCTGCAGGGGGACCAGGATAACCTCTGCTTACGGCTGGGGGTTGGCCTCGCCAGCAGGGGAACCAGGATAACCTCTGCTTACGGCTGGGGGTTGGCCTCGCCAGCAGGGGGACCAGCACAACCTCTGCTTACGGCTGGGGGTTGGCCTCGCCAGCAGGGGGACCAGCACAACCTCTGCTTACGGCTGGGGGTTGGCCTCGCCAGCAGGGGGACCGGGATAACCTCTGCTGGGGGTTGGCCTCGCCAGCAGGGGGACCAGCACAACCTCTGCTTACGGCTGGGGGTTGGCCTCGCCAGCAGGGGGACCGGGATAACCTCTGCTTACGGCTGGGGGTTGGCCTCGCCAGCAGGGGGACCAGGATAACCTCTGCTTACGGCTGGGGGTTGGCCTCGCCAGCAGGGGAACCGGGATAACCTCTGCTTACGGCTGGGGGTTGGCCTCGCCAGCAGGGGGACCAGGATAACCTCTGCTTACGTCTGGGGGTTGGCCTCGCCAGCAGGGGAACCAGGATAACCTCTGCTTACGGCTGGGGGTTAGCCTCGCCAGCAGGGGGACCGGGATAACCTCTGCTTACGGCTGGGGGTTGGCCTCGCCAGCAGGGGGACCAGGATAACCTCTGCTGGGGGTTGGCCTCGCCAGCAGGGGGACCAGGATAACCTCTGCTTACGGCTGGGGGTTGGCCTCGCCAGCAGGGGGACCAGCACAACCTCTGCTTACGGCTGGGGGTTGGCCTCGCCAGCAGGGGGACCAGCACAACCTCTGCTTACGGCTGGGGGTTGGCCTCGCCAGCAGGGGGACCAGGATAACCTCTGCTTACGGCTGGGGGTTGGCCTCGCCAGCAGGGGGACCAGGATAACCTCTGCTGGGGGTTGGCCTCGCCAGCAGGGGGACCAGGATAACCTCTGCTTACGTCTGGGGGTTGGCCTCGCCAGCAGGGGGACCAGGATAACCTCTGCTGGGGGTTGGCCTCCCCAGCAGGGGGACCAGGATAACCTCTGCTTACGGCTGGGGGTTGGCCTCGCCAGCAGGGGGACCAGGATAACCTCTGCTGGGGGTTGGCCTCGCCAGCAGGGGGACCAGGATAACCTCTGCTTACGGCTGGGGGTTGGCCTCGCCAGCAGCGGGACCAGCACAACCTCTGCTTACGGCTGGGGGTTGGCCTCGCCAGCAGGGGGACCAGCACAACCTCTGCTTACGGCTGGGGGTTGGCCTCGCCAGCAGGGGGACCAGCACAACCTCTGCTTACGGCTGGGGGTTGGCCTCGCCAGCAGGGGGACCAGCACAACCTCTGCTTACGGCTGGGGGTTGGCCTCCCCAGCAGGGGGACCAGCACAACCTCTGCTTACGGCTGGGGGTTGGCCTCGCCAGCAGGGGGACCAGCACAACCTCTGCTTACGGCTGGGGGTTGGCCTTGCCTGCAGGCTCAGCAAAACCACAGTTCATGACTGGGGGCTGTCCCTGTTAGGAGGCGAGCTACCAACCTCGGTCCATGACCAGGGGCCGGCCTCCCCGACCACCATCCATGCCAGAACCCTCTACTACTACCACCACCTTCTACGACACCTCTACTACCTTCTACGACCTCTACTACACCTCTACAAAAACCTCTTACCTTCTACCACCTCTACGACACCTCTACTACCCTCTACGACACCTCTACTACCCTCTACGACACCTCTACTACCCTCTACGACACCTCTACTACACCTCTACCACCTTCTACGACACCTCTACCACATCTCTACCACACCTCTACCACCTACCACATCTCTACCACCTACCACATCTCTACCACCTACCACATCTCTACCACCTACCACACCTCTACTACCCTCTACGACACCTCTACTACACCTCTACCACCTTCTACGACACCTCTACCACACCTCTACCACACCTCTACTACCTTCTATGATACCTCTACAATCTTCTACTACCCTCTACTACACCTCTACCCAAACTACATCAACTTTTACCCCGTCCGACTTGTTAGTTTTTCAGATGGAGAGAAGACGAGCTCTTGGATGCCAACGTCCTGGTTGGGAGGGAAGAGAGGCTGGTGTCCTCATTTCACAGAGACTCCAAATGTCAACACTGCTGGCGCTTCTCTGTCTGATCAAAACTGTTCCATCAAACTCTGTTCTACTGAATTCTACTGTATTTGATTGAAATTATTATTATTTTTTTTTTTTCTTCCGGTGCTCCATCTAGCGCCCGTATCCTGATGGGATCTCTCTCTCTCTCTCTCTCACAGCTGGATGTAGTGGTCACACATACACCCTTCCCTCCCAGCCACTCAGTAGGCTCCCACTGCTTTAAGCCTCAGTGCTGCTGCTATTTACAGAACAGTGACATCGTCAGAGGGAGGGGCCAACGTCCTTGGTGAGTCAGAGAGAAAGTAGCAGGAATGAAGAGCAACAAAACGTCCCCTAAATGTTCTCCTGCAACATTCCGGAACGTTTCCCGGCCAGCCGTCAGCCCGGCAAGGATAACAGACTGATGGGAGCAACAAAACGACAACAGAGTCCCCAGAGAGTCTTCACACTATGACCTTGAGAGAGTCCCCAGAGAGCCTTCACACTATGACCTTGAGAGAGTCCCCAGAGAGCCTTCACACTATGACCTTGAGAGAGTCCCCAGAGAGCCTTCACACTATGACCTTGAGTCCCCAGAGAGTCTTCACACTATGACCTTGAGAGAGTCCCCAGAGAGTCTTCACACTATGACCTTGAGAGAGTCCCCAGAGAGTCTTCACACTATGACCTTGAGTCCCCAGAGAGCCTTCACACTATGACCTTGAGAGTCCCCAGAGAGTCTTCACACTATGACCTTGAGAGAGTCCCCAGAGAGCCTTCACACTATGACCTTGAGTCCCCAGAGAGCCTTCACACTATGACCTTGAGTCCCCAGAGAGTCTTCACACTATGACCTTGAGAGAGTCCCCAGAGAGTCTTCACACTATGACCTTGAGAGAGTCCCCAGAGAGCCTTCACACTATGACCTTGAGAGAGTCCCCAGAGAGTCTTCACACTATGACCTTGAGAGAGTCCCCAGAGAGTCTTCACACTATGACCTTGAGAGAGTCCCCAGAGAGTCTTCACACTATGACCTTGAGAGAGTCCCCAGAGAGCCTTCACACTATGACCTTGAGAGAGTCCCCAGAGAGCCTTCACACTATGACCTTGAGTCCCCAGAGAGCCTTCACACTATGACCTTGAGTCCCCAGAGAGTCTTCACACTATGACCTTGAGTCCCCAGAGAGCCTTCACACTATGACCTTGAGAGAGTCCCCAGAGAGCCTTCACACTATGACCTTGAGTCCCCAGAGAGTCTTCACACTATGACCTTGAGAGAGTCCCCAGAGAGTCTTCACACTATGACCTTGAGAGTCCCCAGAGAGCCTTCACACTATGACCTTGAGAGAGTCCCCAGAGAGCCTTCACACTATGACCTTGAGAGAGTCCCCAGAGAGCCTTCACACTATGACCTTGAGAGAGTCCCCAGAGAGTCTTCACAATATGACATTGAGAGAGTCCCCAGAGAGCCTTCACACTATGACCTTGAGAGAGTCCCCAGAGAGCCTTCACACTATGACCTTGAGAGAGTCCCCAGAGAGCCTTCACACTATGACCTTGAGAGAGTCCCCAGAGAGCCTTCACACTATGACCTTGAGAGAGTCCCCAGAGAGCCTTCACACTATGACCTTGAGAGAGTCCCCAGAGAGCCTTCACACTATGACCTTGAGAGAGTCCCCAGAGAGCCTTCACACTATGACCTTGAGAGAGTCCCCAGAGAGCCTTCACACTATGACCTTGAGAGAGTCCCCAGAGAGTCTTCACACTATGACCTTGAGAGAGTCCCCAGAGAGTCTTCACACTATGACCTTGAGAGAGTCCCCAGAGAGTCTTCACACTATGACCTTGAGAGAGTCCCCAGAGAGTCTTCACACTATGACCTTGAGAGAGTCCCCAGAGAGTCTTCACACTATGACCTTGAGAGAGTCCCCAGAGAGCCTTCACACTATGACCTTGAGAGAGTCCCCAGAGAGCCTTCACACTATGACCTTGAGAGAGTCCCCAGAGAGCCTTCACACTATGACCTTGAGAGAGTCCCCAGAGAGTCTTCACACTATGACCTTGAGAGAGTCCCCAGAGAGTCTTCACACTATGACCTTGAGAGAGTCCCCAGAGAGTCTTCACACTATGACCTTGAGTCCCCAGAGAGCCTTCACACTATGACCTTGAGAGAGTCCCCAGAGAGCCTTCACACTATGACCTTGAGAGAGTCCCCAGAGAGTCTTCACACTATGACCTTGAGAGAGTCCCCAGAGAGCCTTCACACTATGACCTTGAGAGAGTCCCCAGAGAGCCTTCACACTATGACCTTGAGAGAGTCCCCAGAGAGTCTTCACACTATGACCTTGAGAGAGTCCCCAGAGAGCCTTCACACTATGACCTTGAGAGAGTCCCCAGAGAGCCTTCACACTATGACCTTGAGAGAGTCCCCAGAGAGTCTTCACACTATGACCTTGAGTCCCCAGAGAGCCTTCACACTATGACCTTGAGAGAGTCCCCAGAGAGCCTTCACACTATGACCTTGAGAGTCCCCAGAGAGTCTTCACACTATGACCTTGAGTCCCCAGAGAGCCTTCACACTATGACCTTGAGAGAGTCCCCAGAGTCTTCACAATATGACCTTGAGTCCCCAGAGAGCCTTCACACTATGACCTTGAGTCCCCAGAGAGCCTTCACACTATGACCTTGAGTCCCCAGAGAGCCTTCACACTATGACCTTGAGAGAGTCCCCAGAGAGTCTTCACACTATGACCTTGAGAGAGTCCCCAGAGAGTCTTCACACTATGACCTTGAGAGAGTCCCCAGAGAGTCTTCACACTATGACCTTGAGAGAGTCCCCAGAGAGCCTTCACACTATGACCTTGAGAGAGTCCCCAGAGAGCCTTCACACTATGACCTTGAGAGAGTCCCCAGAGAGCCTTCACACTATGACCTTGAGTCCCCAGAGAGTCTTCACACTATGACCTTGAGAGAGTCCCCAGAGAGCCTTCACACTATGACCTTGAGAGAGTCCCCAGAGAGTCTTCACACTATGACCTTGAGAGAGTCCCCAGAGAGCCTTCACACTATGACCTTGAGTCCCCAGAGAGCCTTCACACTATGACCTTGAGAGAGTCCCCAGAGAGCCTTCACACTATGACCTTGAGAGAGTCCCCAGAGAGCCTTCACACTATGACCTTGAGAGAGTCCCCAGAGAGCCTTCACACTATGACCTTGAGAGAGTCCCCAGAGAGTCTTCACACTATGACCTTGAGAGAGTCCCCAGAGAGCCTTCACACTATGACCTTGAGAGAGTCCCCAGAGAGTCTTCACACTATGACCTTGAGAGAGTCCCCAGAGAGTCTTCACACTATGACCTTGAGAGTCCCCAGAGAGCCTTCACACTATGACCTTGAGAGAGTCCCCAGAGAGTCTTCACACTATGACCTTGAGAGAGTCTTCACACTATGACCTTGAGAGAGTCCCCAGAGAGTCTTCACACTATGACCTTGAGTCCCCAGAGAGCCTTCACACTATGACCTTGAGAGAGTCCCCAGAGAGCCTTCACACTATGACCTTGAGAGAGTCCCCAGAGAGTCTTCACACTATGACCTTGAGAGAGTCCCCAGAGAGCCTTCACACTATGACCTTGAGAGAGTCCCCAGAGAGCCTTCACACTATGACCTTGAGAGAGTCCCCAGAGAGCCTTCACACTATGACCTTGAGAGAGTCCCCAGAGAGTCTTCACACTATGACCTTGAGAGAGTCCCCAGAGAGTCTTCACACTATGACCTTGAGAGAGTCCCCAGAGAGCCTTCACACTATGACCTTGAGAGAGTCCCCAGAGAGTCTTCACACTATGACCTTGAGTCCCCAGAGAGCCTTCACAGAGAGATTCACCCTACACCACGGGAAGTGGGGCCAAACCAATCTCCACCCGCTGCCAAGGTCGCAAGGGGGCACCACTCCATCCAGCCAGCTCCCTACCCCAGCTATAGGCCTCAGCCTGCCCTCCACACAACAGAGGCCCAGTGGGCTAAAACAAAAAAGGTTGACAGAGCAGCCACCTACTCTGTCAGGACCATATACAGTAGAGCTCTTCCTCTTCGTCTTCCTCACACCTTTTGCATAATGTGTAGAGCCCTTACGCACTATTTTCAACTCGATTTCAACGTATGATGATGTTGAAAGTAGATTGAATGGAACAACCTGTTTAGTCAGGTTAAGTCATTGTATTTGAGTTGCAGTTTTACCCCAATTTCAATGTTTTACAACGCTGGATGAAATGAGACGAACGCCGTACTGCTTGATGACGTGTTTTCAACGTAGATTGTACAGGTTGACAAATGAAGTCGATTCAACCAGTGTGTGGGCAGTGAGATGGAGCTGGTTGGCGGCCATATTGGAACATGTGTATCCTATGATTCAAATCAGTAGCAGCTAGGCATTATTGTGTAGACCCCATAAACTCTGCACCTCCCAGCCAGTTCCACTGCACTGTTTTAATCGTTCCCCTCTAGTCAGGGACTGAGTTACACCTGTGACACACCAGCTGTGTGCAATTACCAGGTAGAACAGAAAACCAGCAGGCGTCTGACCTCGTAGGGTCAGAGTTGAGAACCCTCGGTTTAGAATTTCCCTAGATTTATGTCAAATTTGGTGCAGTCATTACGAAGGCTTTTTTTTTGCAAAAATGGTTTACCTGTATAACTGCAGCTCTCTGCTGGACGTAATGCCTTCATATAGGGTGCAATGTACCAGGAACTTCTTATTAACACAAGTTATAGAATCATTTTTATATCATTTTAATCAATAGACATCTGTGAACGCTTATAAAAACATTTCTTTGTCCAAGTGTTTTAATGTAATATATTTGAAACAGATACAAAACTACATTTTTGGCATAACAGAACCACTGTTATTATATATATATATATATAATCAGTCCTTACTGCTAGATTCTGTATCTGTGACTTTGTGGCCTGGTGTATCCATTACCTCGGTTTCAGTCCATTACAGAACCACTGTTATTCCATTACAGAACCACTGTTATTCCACCATTACCTCGGTTTCAGTCCATTACAGAACCACTGTTATTCCATTACAGAACCACTGTTATTCCACCATTACCTCGGTTTCAGTCCATTACAGAACCACTGTTATTCCACCATTACCTCGGTTTCAGTCCATTACAGAACCACTGTTATTCCACTACCTCGGTTTCAGTCCATTACAGAACCACTGTTATTCCACTACCTCGGTTTCAGTCCATTACAGAACCACTGTTATTCCACTACCTCGGTTTCAGTCCATTACAGAACCACTGTTATTCCACTACCTCGGTTTCAGTCCATTACAGAACCACTGTTATTCCATTACAGAACCACTGTTATTCCACTACCTCGGTTTCAGTCCATTACAGAACCACTGTTATTCCACTACCTCGGTTTCAGTCCATTACAGAACCACTGTTATTCCATTACAGAACCACTGTTATTCCACTACCTCGGTTTCAGTCCATTACAGAACCACTGTTATTCCACCATTACCTCGGTTTCAGTCCATTACAGAACCACTGTTATTCCACTACCTCGGTTTCAGTCCAATACAGAACCACTGTTATTCCATTACAGAACCACTGTTATTCCACTACCTCGGTTTCAGTCCATTACAGAACCACTGTTATTCCACTACCTCGGTTTCAGTCCATTACAGAACCACTGTTATTCCACTACCTCGGTTTCAGTCCATTACAGAACCACTGTTATTCCACTACCTCGGTTTCAGTCCATTACAGAACCACTGTTATTCCATTACAGAACCACTGTTATTCCACTACCTCGGTTTCAGTCCATTACAGCACCACTGTTATTCCATTACAGAACCACTGTTATTCCACTACCTCGGTTTCAGTCCATTACAGAACCACTGTTATTCCACTACCTCGGTTTCAGTCCATTACAGAACCACTGTTATTCCACTACCTCGGTTTCAGTCCATTACAGAACCACTGTTATTCCATTACAGAACCACTGTTATTCCACTACCTCGGTTTCAGTCCATTACAGAACCACTGGTATTCCATTACCTCGGTTTCAGTCCATTACAGAACCACTGTTATTCCATTACAGAACCACTGTTATTCCACTACCTCGGTTTCAGTCCATTACAGAACCACTGTTATTCCACTACCTCGGTTTCAGTCCATTACAGAACCACTGTTATTCCATTACAGAACCACTGTTATTCCACTACCTGTTTCAGTCCATTACAGAACCACTGTTATTCCACTACATCGGTTTCAGTCCATTACAGAACCACTGTTATTCCACTACCTCGGTTTCAGTCCATTACAGAACCACTGTTATTCCACTACCTCGGTTTCAGTCCATTACAGAACCACTGTTATTCCACTACCTCGGTTTCAGTCCATTACAGAACCACTGTTATTCCACTACCTCGGTTTCAGTCCATTACAGAACCACTGTTATTCCACTACCTCGGTTTCAGTCCATTACAGAACCACTGTTATTCCATTACAGAACCACTGTTATTCCATTACAGAACCACTGTTATTCCACTACCTCGGTTTCAGTCCATTACAGAACCACTGTTATTCCACTACCTCGGTTTCAGTCCATTACAGAACCACTGTTATTCCACTACCTCGGTTTCAGTCCATTACAGAACCACTGTTATTCCACTACCTCGGTTTCAGTCCATTACAGAACCACTGTTATTCCATTACAGAACCACTGTTATTCCATTACAGAACCACTGTTATTCCACTACCTCGGTTTCAGTCCATTACAGAACCACTGTTATTCCACTACCTCGGTTTCAGTCCATTACAGAACCACTGTTATTCCACTACCTCGGTTTCAGTCCATTACAGAACCACTGTTATTCCACTACCTCTCACACTATTCATCTCCATATTCATCTTCCTCTGTGTGTTTAAATAAAGTTCCTGCTAACTCTTGGGCTGATTTATTCCCCTCTAACAGGAAGCGGTGTCAGTGAGTCACAGAGCAGTGAAACACGTAGAGCCGGGTAGCTCTCTCTTCATGATGTTTCATGTTGAAATAAAACTCCTGTCAGCCAAACACAGATACTGTTTTCATTATCTCTCACAACTGTTAAATCAAAGACTAGCGGTTAAAGCGTTGGGCCAGTAACCGAAAAGTCGCTAGTTTGAATCCCCGCGCTGACAAGGTGCAAAATCTCCCCCCCCCCATAAAGAGAACCAGGAAGACCCCCCCCCCCATAAAGAGAACCAGGAAGAACCCCCCCATAAAGAGAACCAGGAAGACCCCCCCCCCATAAAGAGAACCAGGAAGACCCCCCCCCATAAAGAGAACCAGGAAGACCCCCCCCATAAAGAGAACCAAGAAGACCCCCCCCCATAAAGAGAACCAGGAAGACCCCCCCCCCCATAAAGAGAACCAGGAAGACCCCCCCATAAAGAGAACCAGGAAGAACCCCCCATAAAGAGAACCAAGAAGACCCCCCCCCATAGAGAACCAGGAAGACCCCCCCATAAAGAGAACCAAGAAGACCCCCCCCCCATAAAGAGAACCAGGAAGACCCCCCCCCCATAAAGAGAACCAGGAAGACCCCCCCATAAAGAGAACCAGGAAGACCCCCCCCCCATAAAGAGAACCAGGAAGAACCCCCCCCCATAAAGAGAACCAGGAAGAACCCCCACCCCCCCATAATGAAGAGAACCAGGAAGAACCCCCCCATAAAGAGAACCAGGAAGAACCCCCTCCCCCCATAATGAAGAGAACCAGGAAGAACCCCCCCCCCCATAATGAAGAGAACCAGGAAGAACCCCCCCATAAAGAGAACCAGGAAGACCCCCCCCCATAAAGAGAACCAGGAAGACCCCCCCCCCCCCCCATAAAGAGAACCAGGAAGAACCCCCACCCCCCCATAATGAAGTGAACCAGGAAGAACCCCCCCCATAAAGAGAACCAGGAAGACCCCCCCCATAAAGAGAACCAGGAAGACCCCCCCCATAAAGAGAACCAGGAAGACCCCCCCCCATAAAGAGAACCAGGAAGACCCCCCCATAGAGAACCAGGAAGACCCCCCATAAAGAGAACCAGGAAGACCCCCCCATAAAGAGAACCAGGAAGACCCCCCCATAAAGAGAACCAGGAAGAACCCCCACCCCCCCATAAAGAGAACCAGGAAGACCCCCCCCCCCATATAGAGAACCAGGAAGACCCCCCCCCCCATAAAGAGAACCAGGAAGACCCCCCCCCCCATATAGAGAACCAGGAAGAACCCCCTCCCCTCAACATGAAGAGAACCAGGAAGAACCCCTCCCCCCAACATGAAGAGAACCAGGAAGAACCCCCTCCCCCCCCCCCCCATAATGAAGAGAACCAGGAAGAACCCCTCCCCCCCCCATAATGAAGAGAACCAGGAAGAACCCCCTCCCCCCCCCCAACATGAAGAGAACCAGGAAGAACCCCCTCCCCCCCCCCCATAATGAAGAGAACCAGGAAGAACCCCTCCCCCCCCCCCATAATGAAGAGAACCAGGAAGAACCCCCTCCCCCCAACATGAAGAGAACCAGGAAGAACCCCTCCCCCCATAATGAAGAGAACCAGGAAGAACCCCCCCCCCCCATAATGAAGAGAACCAGGAAGAACCCCCCTCCCCCCATAAAGAGAACCAGGAAGACCCCCCCTCATAGAGATCCAGGAAGAACCCCCTCCCATAATGAAGAGAACCAGGAAGACCCCCCCTCCCCCCCATAAAGAGAACCAGGAAGACCCCCCCTCATAGAGAACCAGGAAGAACCCCCCTCCCCCCATAAAGAGAACCAGGAAGACCCCCCCTCCCCCCCATAAAAAGAACCAGGAAGACCCCCCCTCATAGAGAACCAGGAAGACCCCCCCTCATAGAGAACCAGGAAGAACCCCCCTCATAGAGAACCAGGAAGAACCCCCTCCCCCCCATAAAGAGAACCAGGAAGAACCCCCCCATAGAGAGAACCAGGAAGAACCCCCCCATAAAGAGAACCAGGAAGAACCCCCCCATAAAGAGAACCAGGAAGACCCCCCCTCAGAGAACCAGGAAGAACCCCCTCCCCCCCATAATGAAGAGAACCAGGAAGACCCCCCTCCCCCCATAATGAAGAGAACCAGGCCTCTCTCTGCGCTACATCTATTACCCAACACGTCACGGGTCAACGCCCTAAATAAAGACCTGCTGTTTATTTCAAGCACAGTAGCATGCAACCACACAGGGTTGGGTGGGTTACTTTAAAACATGTAATCTGTTACTAGTTACTGGTCTAAAATACCTCAACTCAGTAATGTAATCAGATTACTTTCAGTTACTTTTGGAATATTTCACCCTTTAAACAAGATTATTTAAAAAAAAAAACTAATTTAACATTTATTTCAGTATGTTTGAGCCACTAAGCAGAGCCACATCACAAACCACTGTGACCAGACTGTATTAAAGCCCTGTGTATACCCGCCTCTAACATGTGTCCCTCATCCTGATCTAGTTCATTTACACCTATAAAGATCGGATCACAGTCAGACCACAATGCATATATTTTAAATCATGTACACCTGTCTAAAAAGGTGGGCACTAACACAACGTGCAGGACAAAAGATACATGTTAAAACCAGGTATAAGTAACACAGCAACATGGATGGTGCTAAACACTTATCCCACGGGACACCAGGAACAAACAAAAAAATATGATCAGAGAGTCTGCTAAATGACTCCCTACTGCAGTGGCTCTGGATCAGAGAGTCTGCTAAATGACTCCCTACTGCAGTGGCTCTGGATCAGAGAGTCTGCTAAATGACTCCCTACTGCAGTGGCTCTGGATCAGAGAGTCTGCTAAATGACTCCCTACTGCAGTGGCTCTGGATCAGAGAGTCTGTTAAATGACTCCCTACTGCAGTGGCTCTGGATCAGAGAGTCTGCTAAATGACTCCCTACTGCAGTGGCTCTGGATCAGAGAGTCTGCTAAATGACTCACTACTGCAGTGGCTCTGGATCAGAGAGTCTGTTAAATGACTCCCTACTGCAGTGGCTCTGGATCAGAGAGTCTGCTAAATGACTCCCTACTGCAGTGGCTCTGGATCAGAGAGTCTGTTAAATTACTCCCTACTGCAGTGGCTCTGGATCAGAGAGTCTGCTAAATGACTCCCTACTGCAGTGGCTCTGGATCAGAGAGTCTGCTAAATGACTCCCTACTGCAGTGGCTCTGGATCAGAGAGTCTGTTAAATGACTCCCTACTGCAGTGGCTCTGGATCAGAGAGTCTGCTAAATGACTCCCTACTGCAGTGGCTCTGGATCAGAGAGTCTGTTAAATGACTCACTACTGTAGTGGCTCTGGATAAGAGAGTCTGCTAAATGACTCCCTACTGCAGTGGCTCTGGATCAGAGAGTCTGCTAAATGACTCCCTACTGCAGTGGCTCTGGATCAGAGAGTCTGTTAAATGACTCACTACTGTACTGGCTCTGGATCAGAGAGTCTGCTAAATGACTCACTACTGTAGTGGCTCTGGATCAGAGAGTCTGTTAAATGACTCCCTACTGCAGTGGCTCTGGATCAGAGAGTCTGCTAAATGACTCCCTACTGTAGTGGTTCTGGATCAGAGAGTCTGCTAAATGACTCACTACTGTAGTGGCTCTGGATCAGAGAGTCTGCTAAATGACTCACTACTGTAGTGGCTCTGGATCAGAGAGTCTGCTAAATGACTCACTACTGTAGTGGTTCTGGATCAGAGAGTCTGCTAAATGACTCCCTACTGTAGTGGCTCTGGATCAGAGAGTCTGCTAAATGACTCACTACTGTAGTGGCTCTGGATCAGAGAGTCTGCTGGGAACACAAGCATTTAGTTAGATACTACTGCACTGTTGGAGCTAGGAACACAAGCATTTAGTTAGATACTACTGCACTGTTGGAGCTAGAAACACAAGCATTTAGTTAGATACTACTGCACTGTTGGAGCTAGAAACACAAGCATTTAGTTAGATACTACTGCACTGTTGGAGCTAGAAACACAAGCATTTAGTTAGATACTACTGCACTGTTGGAGCTAGAAACACAATCATTTAGTTAGATACTACTGCACTGTTGGAGCTAGGAACACAAGCATTTAGTTAGATACTACTGCACTGTTGGAGCTAGGAACACAAGCATTTAGTTAGATACTACTGCACTGTTGTAGCTAGGAACACTAGCATTTAGTTAGATACTACTGCACTGTTGGAGCTAGGAACACAAGCATTTAGTTAGATACTACTGCACTGTTGGAGCTAGAAACACAAGCATTTAGTTAGATACTACTGCACTGTTGGAGCTAGGAAGACAAACATTTAGTTAGATACTACTGCACTGTTGGAGCTAGAAACACAATCATTTAGTTAGATACTACTGCACTGTTGGAGCTAGAAACACAAGCATTTAGTTAGATACTACTGCACTGTTGGAGCTAGGAAGACAAGCATTTAGTTAGATACTACTGCACTGTTGGAGCTAGAAACACAAGCATTTAGTTAGATACTACTGCACTGTTGGAGCTAGGAAGACAAACATTTAGTTAGATACTACTGCACTGTTGGAGCTAGAAACACAATCATTTAGTTAGATACTACTGCACTGTTGGAGCTAGGAACACAAGCATTTAGTTAGATACTACTGCACTGATGGAGCTAGGAACACAAGCATTTAGTTAGATACTACTGCACTGTTGGAGCTAGGAACACAAGCATTTAGTTAGATACTACTGCACTGTTGGAGCTAGGAACACAAGCATTTAGTTAGATACTACTGCACTGTTGGAGCTAGGAACACAAGCATTTAGTTAGATACTACTGCACTGTTGGAGCTAGGAACACAAGCATTTCGCTACAATCGCAGTAACCATTTTTTTGTTTGTTGCAAAGATCCCTTCTAAATGTGATAGTAATGATCTACTTTTTCTAAAGTATCGGTAATCTGATTACAATATTTTAGCTGGTTACAGTTTGTTTATTTGTTGTCCATCGCTCCCCAACCCTGCACACACAGCAGTCCATCTTCTCTGGCCCTATATTACCAGTTAAGAAAACATTGCATGTTTGTCCATGTCTGGTTGTCCTTCTCCATCCCCCTTTCCCCTCCTCTCTGCTGCGGTCCAGTGTTTTCCCAGGACAAATAAGCTCCTAGATGGAGACAGAGCCAGTCGTCCCATCAGACAGCACGGCGAGGCAGCCTGTGTATCGGTGGTCGGGACATTAAAAGGTTTAATATTAAAAGTTCCCTGGAGATGCCGAGGACACCACCCCACCCAGGATGGTTTGTTACCTGTAGGGCTGGAACGTTCCCTCTATCAGCAGGGCCTAGCTCAACTCAGACCATGCAGCTGTCACACACACACACTTAATTCATTCTGGCCATGAAAAATGAAGATTTCTATCAATAGCCAACAATTAGTCCATGTGGATGGTGTGTCCTGTATCTGTCACCCTACACCAGCTACTAAGCTTCTCAGGACTGAGCTGCCATCTCATTTAGGAACCATGTGTCTTATGATGCCACAGCAGAAAGATAAGGACAGGTGGGAACTGAGCTGAACCACCTGTGCTTCGTAACAAGTCATGACAAAGCATCTCATTACAGGTGTGTGCGTGGGTGTGTGTGTTACAGTTCAGTGTGTTCTTTCAGAACGTCCCCGTGGGACAGCGGACACCAGAGACGGAGGGTCAGAGGTTAAACACCAGAGACGGAGGGTCAGAGGTTAAACACCAGAGACGGAGGGTCAGAGGTTAAACACCAGAGACGGAGGGTCAGAGGTTAAACACCAGAGACGGAGGGTCAGAGGTTAAACACCAGAGACGAAGGGTCAGAGGTTAAACACCAGAGACGAAGAGTCAGAGGTTAAACACCAGAGACGAAGAGTCAGAGGTTAAACACCAGAGACGAAGAGTCAGAGGTTAAACACCAGAGACGAAGGGTCAGAGGTTAAACACCAGAGACGAAGGGTCAGAGGTTAAACACCAGAGACGAAGGGTCAGAGGTTAAACATCAGAGACGAAGGGTCAGAGGTTAAACACCACGTGACACAGAGCTCGTTACATAAAACAGGACACTGACAGGGAACTCCTCCTCGTCACGTGCATCGCCACTCGTAAAACGACCACCAATACGTGATTCCGTTTCTTTATTGAACTTTTATTTAACTAGGCAAGTCAGTTACCTAATTCATATTTACAATGACGGCCTACCCCGGCCAAACCCTAACAACGCTGGGCCAATTGTGCGACGCCCTATGGGACTCCCAATCACGGCCGGTTGTGATACAGCCTGGAATCGAACCAGGATCTGTAGTGACGCCTCTAGCACTGAGATGCAGTGCCTTAGACCGGTGCCCCACTCGGGAGCCCTGCCTGACTAAGGGCTGGCTGCCCTGTCTGTTTTTGGTTACTGGTTCTAATTATTAATAAGATTACTCCTTAATAAGAGTCTATTTACACATCCGTAAGTCAATCTAAATAACATAATAGCACAGACCGGATTACCAGGACGTGTACACCGAGCATGCACTGACCAACTGGCAAATGTCCTCACTGACATTTTCAACTTGTCCCTGACTGAGTCTGTAATATCAACATGTTTCAAGCAGACCACCATAGTCCCCGTGCCCAAGAACACGAAGGTAACCTGCCTAAATGACTACTGACCCATAGCACTCACGTCTGTAGCCATGAAGTGCTTCGAAAGGCTGGTAATGGCTCACATCAACACCATTATCCCAGAAACTCTAGACCCAAACCAACTTGCATACCGCCCCAAGAGATCCACAGATGATGCCATCTCTATTGCACTCCACACTGCCCTTTAACACCTGGACAAAAGGAACACCTATGTGAGAATGATGTTCATTGACTACAGCTCAGCGTTCAACACCATAGTGGCCTCAAAGCTCATCACTAAGCTAAGGACCCTGGGACTAAACACCTCCCTCTGCAACTGGATCCTGGACTTCCTAACGGGCCGCCCCCAGGTGGTAAGGGTAGGTAACAACACATCCGCCACGCTGATCCTCAACACGGGGGCCCCTCAAGGGTACGTGCTCAGTCCCCTCATGTACTCCCTGTTCATTCATGACTGCATGGACAGGCACGACTCCAACACCATCATTAAGTTCGCCGATGACAACAGTGGTAGGCCCGATCACCGACGACGACAGCCCTATAGGGAGGAGGTCAGAGACCTGGCCCTGTGGTGCCAGGACAATAACCTCTCCCTCAACGTGATCAAGACAAAGGAGATGATTGTGGACTTAAGGAAAAAGAACACCGAACACGACCCCATTCTCATCAACGGGGCTGCAGGCGGTGTCAGAGGAAGGCCCTAAAAATTGTCGAAGACTCCAGCCACCCTAGTCATAGACTGTTCTCTCTGCTACCGCATGGCAAGCGGTACCGGAGCGCCAAGTCTAGGTCCAAGAGGCTTCTAAACAGCTTCTACCCCCAAGCCATAAGACTGCTGAACTAGTCAAATGGCTACACAGACAATTTGCATTGCCCCCCGTCACCCCTTTTACACTGCTGCTACTCTCTGTTTATTATCTATACATAGTCACTTTAACTCTACATGTACGTATTACCTCGACTAACCAGTGCCCCTGCACCTGTTCCCCCTCAAAAATTGATCAGTTTGAGCAAGTATTATATATGGGCTGTGTCTCTATCCATCACATCCGCCTGTCGGCCTTCCGTATCCGTGGTGAAAGGTGGCCGAGCTCAAACGGTTTGGCATACGGGACTGTCACGGGACTCGTCTGAAGTCTAACGCCGATGTGCCAACGTCTGTCTGTCTAGCGTCCGAACCGTTTGAGCTACAAACCGAGGACCTCACTATGGAAAGGGGAGACTCTCACAAACACCATGGTGTCACAGGACTCGTCTGACAGTAACCAACAAATTGGACGTATGGAGGTAGTTTTGAGGCAACTAAAATAAAGGTGTCCTGAGCTTCGTGTCTCCTAGATATAAACCTTGTATCTTATGATTCATTTGTTGTCTGTCTTTTTCTCCATGTATATGTTATTCAATGTGTTTCTCTGGGCTATAGTAGTAAAGACCAAATTCTATATATTTTTGTATTTATTTTTATACCTAAAAAAGGGGTCCTAAAATTCAAAATCAAATAGCTACATGATCCATGGTATGACCCTCTTAAAACCATTCCATATGTTGGCTTAGTACCCCCCCCCCCCCCACGTGGCTAAGACTTAGAGGTTTTAAACAGTGGTGGCTTGACTCTGGGGATCCAACCGTTTCCAGTTTCTTCCAATCGGTAATCTCCCACTTCACACAGACAGTATTAATTCATAACCAAATACAAGTCCTTCAAAGCTTCAGCAGCACGTTGTGAGAAGAGCTCTCAGTCTTCATCTGGTCGTCTCCAGACAAAGGCTATTCAGTACTGCTGTCTGTACCGTCCGACCGACAATCAGCGGGGGGGGTGGGGGGGGGGGTGGTTGGGGTCTAGCGCCACAGCAGAACTGTCCCAAATGGCCCCAACTAGATTGAGCAGCGGGCTGATTTTGGTCAGCGTGGATGATCGGGTGGACAGGACCATAATTATAATAATTTAAACACTGTAAATTGACCACAACTACAATACCCAAAAAGGGATTGGTATTTTCTAATAGAATCATGTCATACCTTTATTACATTGACACACATTCACATATCTTTACATTTTATTTGTGGAAATACTTGGTGAACAGATTTCTGAAGTGAAACACTTTTTCATCTTAGTCTTTGATTTTTTTCTATCCAGCAATTTATATATATATTTTACTTTGGGGGAGAATAATTTGACCCCTGCCCTATGGGCCGCCTGCTGCTGACCCCTGCCCTATGGGCCGCCTGCTGCTGACCCCTGCCCTATGGGCCGCCTGCTGCTGACCCCTGCCCTATGGGCCGCCTGCTGCTGACCCCTGCCCTATGGGCCGCCTGCTGCTGACCCCTGCCCTATGGGCCGCCTGCTGCTGACCCCTGCCCTATGGGCCGCCTGCTGCTGACCCCTGCCCTATGGGCCGCCTGCTGCTGACCCCTGCCCTATATAGTGCACTACTTTTGACAAGGGCCCATAGGGTAGTAGTGCACTATATAGGGGATAGGGTGCCATTTGAAAAACAGCAGGGCTTGGCCTCACAAGAAACCGATGAAAGATAAGAATTTGTGCAAATTATGAAGCTAAAATTTAAAAAAGAAACAGGAAAAACGTGAATTTATTAAAAACACAAATAAAAAAAACAAATGCATCATTAGAAAGTAAACATTATTTGATGGCATACTAAGTGAAAGACAACGTTCTATATAATTCACAACCCAGAAAATAAAAATAAAATATCCATGAGAAGCGAATGGCAGGGGGTGTAATATCATCAGGGGGTGTAATATCATCAGGGGGTGTAATATCATCAGGGGGTGTAATATCATCAGGGGGTGTAATATCATCAGGGGGTGTAATATCATCAGGGGGTGTAATATCATCAGGGGGTGAGTGGAAGTGTCCAGGGGGTAATATCATCGGGGTATCAGGGGGTACATCCAGAATGGAAGCCTATTCCCTACATAAACCACTACTTTTGACCAAAGCCTGGTTACCTCATTTCCTATATATTTTGACCAGAACTACAGTGTCCTATGGGCCCTGGTCTAAAGTAGTGCACTATACAGGGAATAGGGCCCTGGTCTATAGTAGTGTACTATATAGGGAATAGGGCTCTGGTCTAAAGTAGTGCCCTATAAAGGGAACAGGGTTCCATAGGGGGCTGGTCAACAGTAGTGCCCTATAAAGGGAACAGGGTTCCATAGGGCTCTGGTCAACAGTAGTGCCCTATAAAGGGAACAGGGTTCCATAGGGGGCTGGTCAACAGTAGTGCCCTATAAAGGGAACAGGGTTCCATAGGGGGCTGGTCAACAGTAGTGCCCTATAAAGGGAACAGGGTTCCATAGGGGGCTGGTCAACAGTAGTGCCCTATAAAGGGAACAGGGTGCCATAGGGGGCTGGTCTAAAGTAGTGCCCTATATAGGGAACAGGTTGGGACACAGAAGGTGTCCAAGGGGCTGTGTGTCCATGGAGTTACCAGGAGCTGAAGTCCCCAAAGCCAGTCTTTCCTTTGGCTTTCTTGGCTCCGCTGGTCGCCCCACTGCTGGTCGGTCCGCTGTCCTCTGCTGCTGGACGCTTCCTACACACAGGATGGGGTTAATTGTGTGTGGTGTGTGGTGGTGTGTGTGGGGTGATGTGTGGGGTGATGTGTGGGGTGATGTGTGGGGTGATGTGTGTGGTGATGTGTGTGGTGATGTGTGTGGTGATGTGTGTGGTGATGTGTGGGGTGATGTGTGGGGTGATGTGTGGTGTTGTGTGTGGTGATGTGTGTGGTGATGTGTGTGGTGATGTGTGTGGTGATGGTGGTGATGGTGTGTGGTGGTGTGTGTGGGGTGATGTGTGGGGTGATGTGTGGGGTGATGTGTGGGGTGATGTGTGTGGTGATGTGTGTGGTGATGTGTGTGGTGATGTGTGTGGTGATGTGTGTGGCCTCACGTGGTGGTAGTGGTCACAGGGTTGATGTATTTCCCAATGCCAGCCTTGAAGGTCTTGGGAGTCTGATCTGCTTTAGTCTTCCTCTGAGACGCACTGCTCTGAGCTCTATCCTCCTCCTGCTTGTCCAGCTCCTTCTGGCGCTCCGCTGCAATCTACATACATAAGTTGTTAGTGTATTTTCCAATCTCTGTGCTCGTCAGAAACTGAGGTCTTCTGATTGTATGTTTTGTTTAAACATGTCAGTTAGCTGCTTGACGCCAGTCGAAATGCGTCAGGGGCGTCGGAGCAGCTAACCGACGCCAGTCGAAATGCGTCAGGGGCGTCGGAGCAGCTAACTGACGCCAGTCGAAATGCGTCAGGGGCGTCGGAGCAGCTAACTGACGCCAGTCGAAATGCGTCAGGGGCGTCGGAGCAGCTAACTGACGCCAGTCGAAATGCGTCAGGGGCGTCGAGCAGCTAACTGACGCCAGTCGAAATGCGTCAGGGGCGTCGAGCAGCTAACTGACGCCAGTCGAAATGCGTCAGGGGCGTCGAGCAGCTAACTGACGCCAGTCGAAATGCGTCAGGGGCGTCGAGCAGCTAACTGACGCCAGTCGAAATGCGTCAGGGGCGTCGAGCAGCTAACTGACGCCAGTCGAAATGCGTCAGGGGCGTCGAGCAGCTAACTGACGCCAGTCGAAATGCGTCAGGGGCGTCGAGCAGCTAACTGACGCCAGTCGAAATGCGTCAGGGGCGTCGAGCAGCTAACTGACGCCAGTCGAAATGCGTCAGGGGCGTCGAGCAGCTAACTGACGCCAGTCGAAATGCGTCAGGGGCGTCGAGCAGCTAACTGACGCCAGTCGAAATGCGTCAGGGGCGTCGAGCAGCTAACTGACGCCAGTCGAAATGCGTCAGGGGCGTCGAGCAGCTAACTGACGCCAGTCGAAATGCGTCAGGGGCGTCGAGCAGCTAACTGACGCCAGTCGAAATGCGTCAGGGGCGTCGAGCAGCTAACTGACGCCAGTCGAAATGCGTCAGGGGCGTCGAGCAGCTAACTGACGCCAGTCGAAATGCGTCAGGGGCGTCGAGCAGCTAACTGACGCCAGTCGAAATGCGTCAGGGGCGTCGAGCAGCTAACTGACGCCAGTCGAAATGCGTCAGGGGCGTCGAGCAGCTAACTGACGCCAGTCGAAATGCGTCAGGGGCGTCGGAGCAGCTAACTGACGCCAGTCGAAATGCGTCAGGGGCGTCGAGCAGCTAACTGACGCCAGTCGAAATGCGTCAGGGGCGTCGAGCAGCTAACTGACGCCAGTCGAAATGCGTCAGGGGCGTCGAGCAGCTAACTGACGCCAGTCGAAATGCGTCAGGGGCGTCGAGCAGCTAACTGACGCCAGTCGAAATGCGTCAGGGGCGTCGAGCAGCTAACTGACGCCAGTCGAAATGCGTCAGGGGCGTCGAGCAGCTAACTGACGCCAGTCGAAATGCGTCAGGGGCGTCGAGCAGCTAACTGACGCCAGTCGAAATGCGTCAGGGGCGTCGAGCAGCTAACTGACGCCAGTCGAAATGCGTCAGGGGCGTCGAGCAGCTAACTGACGCCAGTCGAAATGCGTCAGGGGCGTCGAGCAGCTAACTGACGCCAGTCGAAATGCGTCAGGGGCGTCGAGCAGCTAACTGACGCCAGTCGAAATGCGTCAGGGGCGTCGAGCAGCTAACTGACGCCAGTCGAAATGCGTCAGGGGCGTCGAGCAGCTAACTGACGCCAGTCGAAATGCGTCAGGGGCGTCGAGCAGCTAACTGACGCCAGTCGAAATGCGTCAGGGGCGTCGAGCAGCTAACTGACGCCAGTCGAAATGCGTCAGGGGCGTCGAGCAGCTAACTGACGCCAGTCGAAATGCGTCAGGGGCGTCGAGCAGCTAACTGACGCCAGTCGAAATGCGTCAGGGGCGTCGAGCAGCTAACTGACGCCAGTCGAAATGCGTCAGGGGCGTCGAGCAGCTAACTGACGCCAGTCGAAATGCGTCAGGGGCGTCGAGCAGCTAACTGACGCCAGTCGAAATGCGTCAGGGGCGTCGAGCAGCTAACTGACGCCAGTCGAAATGCGTCAGGGGCGTCGAGCAGCTAACTGACGCCAGTCGAAATGCGTCAGGGGCGTCGAGCAGCTAACTGACGCCAGTCGAAATGCGTCAGGGGCGTCGAGCAGCTAACTGACGCCAGTCGAAATGCGTCAGGGGCGTCGAGCAGCTAACTGACGCCAGTCGAAATGCGTCAGGGGCGTCGAGCAGCTAACTGACGCCAGTCGAAATGCGTCAGGGGCGTCGAGCAGCTAACTGACGCCAGTCGAAATGCGTCAGGGGCGTCGAGCAGCTAACTGACGCCAGTCGAAATGCGTCAGGGGCGTCGAGCAGCTAACTGACGCCAGTCGAAATGCGTCAGGGGCGTCGAGCAGCTAACTGACGCCAGTCGAAATGCGTCAGGGGCGTCGAGCAGCTAACTGACGCCAGTCGAAATGCGTCAGGGGCGTCGAGCAGCTAACTGACGCCAGTCGAAATGCGTCAGGGGCGTCGAGCAGCTAACTGACGCCAGTCGAAATGCGTCAGGGGCGTCGAGCAGCTAACTGACGCCAGTCGAAATGCGTCAGGGGCGTCGAGCAGCTAACTGACGCCAGTCGAAATGCGTCAGGGGCGTCGAGCAGCTAACTGACGCCAGTCGAAATGCGTCAGGGGCGTCGAGCAGCTAACTGACGCCAGTCGAAATGCGTCAGGGGCGTCGAGCAGCTAACTGACGCCAGTCGAAATGCGTCAGGGGCGTCGAGCAGCTAACTGACGCCAGTCGAAATGCGTCAGGGGCGTCGAGCAGCTAACTGACGCCAGTCGAAATGCGTCAGGGGCGTCGAGCAGCTAACTGACGCCAGTCGAAATGCGTCAGGGGCGTCGAGCAGCTAACTGACGCCAGTCGAAATGCGTCAGGGGCGTCGAGCAGCTAACTGACGCCAGTCGAAATGCGTCAGGGGCGTCGAGCAGCTAACTGACGCCAGTCGAAATGCGTCAGGGGCGTCGAGCAGCTAACTGACGCCAGTCGAAATGCGTCAGGGGCGTCGAGCAGCTAACTGACGCCAGTCGAAATGCGTCAGGGGCGTCGAGCAGCTAACTGACGCCAGTCGAAATGCGTCAGGGGCGTCGAGCAGCTAACTGACGCCAGTCGAAATGCGTCAGGGGCGTCGAGCAGCTAACTGACGCCAGTCGAAATGCGTCAGGGGCGTCGAGCAGCTAACTGACGCCAGTCGAAATGCGTCAGGGGCGTCGAGCAGCTAACTGACGCCAGTCGAAATGCGTCAGGGGCGTCGAGCAGCTAACTGACGCCAGTCGAAATGCGTCAGGGGCGTCGAGCAGCTAACTGACGCCAGTCGAAATGCGTCAGGGGCGTCGAGCAGCTAACTGACGCCAGTCGAAATGCGTCAGGGGCGTCGAGCAGCTAACTGACGCCAGTCGAAATGCGTCAGGGGCGTCGAGCAGCTAACTGACGCCAGTCGAAATGCGTCAGGGGCGTCGAGCAGCTAACTGACGCCAGTTGAAATGCGTCAGGGGCGTCGAGCAGCTAACTGACGCCAGTTGAAATGCGTCAGGGGCGTCGAGCAGCTAACTGACGCCAGTCGAAATGCGTCAGGGGCGTCGAGCAGCTAACTGACGCCAGTCGAAATGCGTCAGGGGCGTCGGAGCAGCTAACTGACGCCAGTCGAAATGCGTCAGGGGCGTCGAGCAGCTAACTGACGCCAGTTGAAATGCGTCAGGGGCGTCGAGCAGCTAACTGACGCCAGTCGAAATGCGTCAGGGGCGTCGGAGCAGCTAACTGACGCCAGTCGAAATGCGTCAGGGGCGTCGAGCAGCTAACTGACGCCAGTCGAAATGCGTCAGGGGCGTCGGAGCAGCTAACTGACGCCAGTCGAAATGCGTCAGGGGCGTCGAGCAGCTAACTGACGCCAGTCGAAATGCGTCAGGGGCGTCGAGCAGCTAACTGACGCCAGTCGAAATGCGTCAGGGGCGTCGAGCAGCTAACTGACGCCAGTCGAAATGCGTCAGGGGCGTCGAGCAGCTAACTGACAACATCTTAATGGATCATAAACCAAACACACAAACTAACCTGGGCATCTGCCTCATCATACGGGTCCACGAACACAGTGGCACTCAGCAGCTTGATCTCAGACTGGAGACGGCGGAAGAGAGGAGCAAAGAGAGAGTATAGTTTAAGCCCTCGCTGGGTTAGTGGTCGCTGGTGTCGTCAGAGTTCTGGATAAAGTTACAACTGAGTTCTGGGAGTCTGTTTCTACTAAAGTGAGTTACAGGTAACAGGTATGAACAGGGGATCACAACAACTAACAGACAGTGGGAAGGAGATAAAACAAGGGCTATTTATTGTACTTCTCTGCTCCATACAGTGTGTGTGTGTGTGTGTGTGTGTGTCAGTTTCCGTTAGCCGGTAATAGCTGGCTTTTGGCCGATAAAAAAAAAGAAGAAAAAAAAAGATAGAAAAGACGATGAATGAAATTGCCGCCCATTGTCCGAGAGAAGAAGAAAAATCCCATTGTGAAAATGTTTTTTTAGCCTGTTAATTGATGTTAATACATTTAACTGATCATGCGTATCAGTCTGTGTGTTAATTGTCATAATTTAGTGGAGTGAGTTAAACTGGCACGTGTACAGTATACAATGCTTTTGACAACAATGTTTCCCCGTTAATTACACTATGGAACTTACATTCACGCGTTGCCTAATGCCTTGTGCGCATTGCTGCGCTTTATAATGTGCATAAATTGTTTAGCAACATTTTAAAGATAAACGTTCTGATCTGTTGCATTAGACACTAATTTAACATATATATTTATTTTTAAGTAGCCTAGGCCTGCTGGTTGTATGAATTAGGGATCTATCATCTCACAACTATCCCAGAGTCTGTTTGAAATAGACTATTTCATTCTCAAGAAGCTGACCAATAGAATTAGGTTAACTTTTCTACTCTGACGGATACGTAGATTGACATTGGCTAGTGATGTTGGCTGTTCGTTACTCGTCTTGTTGGCTGAAGAAAAGTAAACTTAACATCCTCAAAGTGGGTAAGAAGGGCCGCCCATATCTCTGCTTCCTGGACTTGCATGTTCTGTTAATACTGTGTGAATTACTATATTCTAATGTTATTTCTGTTATTTCATATGCACCCAATGCATATGGGTCCTGTACATTTCTCAAAATGTCAAATTTAAAACGTTGCTGGTTAAATATACGCCGCCACATGTTCCCAACGGAAACCCTGGTGTGTGTGTGTGTGTGTGTGTGTGTGTGTGTGTGTGTGTGTGTGTACCTTGGGTTTATCCGTTTTAGGATCAGCCTCTATGTTCTCCATGGCTGTCAGAGCCTCGAAGCCTCCCACCACCCTGGGAAGAAACAAGACAACACATCTTCAAAACTACCACCCACACTAAGCTTCCTTTCTTCAAAACTACCACCCACACTCAGCTTCCTTTCTTCAAAACGACCACCCACACTCAGCTTCCTTTCTTCAAAACTACCACCCACACTCAGCTTCCTTTCTTCAAAACTACCACGTTACACTAAGCTTCCTTTCTTCAAAACTACCACATTACACTAAGCTTCCTTTCTACGCGTCGGGCCGGACAGAACCACAACGTCGGGTAAGCTTAAGGGGGGAGGGGTGTGTCTCTTTGTTAACAGCGGGTGTGTGATCTCTAACATTAAGGAAGTCTCGAGGTGTTGCTCTCCTGAGGTAGAGTACCTCATGATAAGCTGTAGACCACACTATTTACCAAGAGAGTTTATCTATATTTTGTCGTAGCTGTCTATTTACCACCTCAAAACGATGCCGGCACTAAGACCTCACTCAATGAGCTGTATTCCGCCATAAACAAACAGGAAAACGCCCATCCAGATGCGGTGCTCCTAGTGGCCGGGGACTTTAATGCAGAGAAACTTAAATCAGATTTACCTCATTTTAACCAGCATGTCACATGTGCAACCAGAGGGGAAAAAACTATAAATAACCTTCACTCTACACAGAGCGACGCATACAGTGAGGGAAAAAAGTATTTGATCCCCTGCTGATTTTGTACGTTTGCCCAATGACAAAGAAATGATCAGTCTATCATTTTAAATGGCAACTCAAACCTTCAGCTCCCTCCACAGATTTGCTATGGGATTAAGGTCTGGAGACTGGCTAGGCCACTCCAGGACCTTAATGTGCTTCTTCTTGAGCCACTCCATTGTTACCTTGGCTGTGTGTTTTGGGTCATTGTCATGCTGGAATACCCATCCAAAACCCATTTTCAATGCCCTGGCTGAGGGAAGGAGGTTCTCACCCAAGATTTGACGGTACATGGCCCCGTCCATCGTCCCTTTGATGCGGTGAAGTTGTCCTGTCCCCTTACCAGAAAAACACCCCCAAAGCATAATGTTTCCACCTCCATGTTTGACGGTGGGGATGGTGTTCTTGGGGTCATAGGCAGCATTCCTCCTCCTCCAAACACGGCGAGTTGAGTTGATGCCAAAGAGCTCCATTTTGGTCTCATCTGACCACAACACTTTCACCCAGTTGTCGTCTGAATCATTCAGATGTTCATTGGCAAACTTCAGACGGGCATGTATATGTTCTTTCTGGAGCAGGGGGACCTTGCGGGCGCTGCAGGATTTCAGTCCTTCACGGCGTAGTGTGTTACCAATTGTTTTCTTGGTGACTATGGTCCCAGCTGCCTTGAGATCATTGACAAGATCCTCCCGTGTAGTTCTGGGCTGATTCCTCACCGTCCTCATGACCATTGCAACTCTACGAGGTGAGATCTTGCATGGAGCCCCAGGCCGAGGGAGATTGACCGTTCTTTTGTGTTTGTTCCATTTGCGAATAATCGCACTAACTGTTGTCACCTTCTCACCAAGCTGCTTGGCGATGGTCTTGTAGCCCATTCCAGCCTTGTCCCTGACATCCTTGGAGAGCTCTTTGGTCTTGGTGGAAAGTTTGGAATCTGATTGATTGCTTCTGTGGACAGGTGTCTTTTATACAGGTAACAAACTGAGATTAGGAGCATTCCCTTTAAGAATGTGCTCCTAATCTCAGCTCGTTACCTGTATAAAAAGACAACTGGGAGCCAGAAATCTTTCTGATTGAGAGGGGTCAAATACTGATTTCCCTCATTAAAATGCAAATCAATTTATAACATTTTTGACATGCGTTTTTCTGGATTTCTTTGTTGTTATTCTGTCTCTCACTGTTCAAATAAACCTACCATTAAAATTATAGACTGATCATTTCTTTGTCAGTGGGCAAACGTACAAATCAGCAGGGTATCAAATACTTTTTTCCCTCACTGTACATAGTGCATTTGGAAAGTATTCAGACCCCTTGACTTTCTCCACTTTGTGAGGCTACCTTATTCTAAAATTGATGAAATTGTTATTTATTTTTTTGTCCTGTTGGAAGGTGAACCTTCACCCCAGTCTGAGGTCCTGAGCGCAATCAAGGATCTCTCCGTACTTTGCTCCGTTCATCTTTGCCTATCCTGATTCGTCTCCCAGTCCCTGCTGCTGAAAAACATCCCCACAGCATGATGCTGCCACCACCATGCTTCACCGTAGGGATGGTGCCAGATTTCCTCCAGAAGTGAAGATTGAACTCTTTGGCCTGAATGCCAATCTTGGTTTCATCAGACCAGAGAATCTTGTTTGATCTGAGAGTCCTTTGGGTGCCTTTTGGCAAATTCCATGTGGGCTGTCATGTGCCTTTTACTGAGGAGTGGCTTCCGTCTGGCCACTCTACCATAAAGAACGGATTGGTGTAGTGCTGCAGATATGGTTGTCCTTCTGAAAGGTTCTCCCAACCTGTTTTCAATTTGTCATTATGGGGTATTGTGTGTAGATTGATTAGTAAAAAAAATATTGAATCCATTTTAGAGTAAGGCTGTAATTTTACAAAATGTGGAAAAAGTCAAGGGGTCTGAATACTACCAGGTACAGGGCATTCAGAAAGTAGAGTAGTGGCCTGAGGGAACACTGTGTTGCGAAAAGTGTTTTGAAATGTAATGTCATGTATACTGAACTAAAATATAAAAGCAACAATTTCAAAGATTTCACTGAGTTACAGTTGATATCAGGAAATCAGTCAATTGAAATAAATTAGGCCCTAATCTATGGATTTCACATGACTGGGAATACAGATATGCATCTCATGGTATCTGGTGTGACCACCATTTGCCTCATGCAGCACGACACCTCTCCTTCACATGGAGTTGATCAGGCTGCTGATTGTGGCCTTGTAGAATGTTGTTCCACTCCTCTTCAATGGCTTTGTGAAGTTTCTCGATATTAGTGGGAACTGGAACATGTTGTTGTACACGTTGATCCAGAGCATCCCAAACATGATCAATGGGTGACATGTCTGGTGAGTATGCAGGCCATGGAAGAACTGGGACATGTTCAGCTGCCAGGAATTGTGTTCAGATCCTTGTGACATGGGGCCGTGCATTATCATGCTGAAACATGAGGTGATGGCGGTGGATGAATGGCACAACAATGGGCCTCAGGATCTCATCACGGTATCTCTGTGCATTCAAATTGCCATCGATAAAAAGCTATTGTGTTCATTGTCTGTAGCTTATACCTGTCCATACCATAACCCCACCACCATGGGGCACTCTGTTCACAACGTTGACATGAGCAAACTGCTCGCCCACACGATGCCATACACGTGGTCTGTGGTTGTGAGGCCGGTTGGACGTACTGCGAAATTCTCTAAAACAACGTTGAGGCGGCTTGTGGTAGAGAAATTAACATTAAATTCTCTGGCAACAGCTCTGGTGGACATTCCTGCAGTCAGCATGCCAATTGCACGCTGCCTAAACGTGAGACATCTGTGGCATTGTGTTGTGTGACAAAACTGCGCATTTTAGTGGCCTTTTATTGCCCCCAGCACAAGGTGCACCTGTGTAATGATCATGCGGTTTAAAATCAGCTTCTTGATTTACCTGTTAGGTGGATGGATTATCTTGGCAGAGGAGAAATGCTCACTAACAGGGATGTTAAAAAAAATTGTGCACAAAAGTTGAGGAAAGCTCTGGAATTTGTGATTATTTTATTTTATTTCAGCTCACAAAACACTGGACTGCGTATATATTTTTGTTCAGTGTAATATTTTAACTGTATATAACTGCCTTAATGTTGCTGGACCCCAGGAGGAGTAGCTGCTGCCTTGGCAGGAACTAATGGGGATCCATAATAAACCCCAGGAAGAGTAGCTGCTGCCTTGGCAGGAACTAATGAGGATCCATAATAAACCCCAGGAAGAGTAGCTGCTGCCTTGGCAGGAACTAATGGGGATCCATAATAAACCTCAGGAAGAGTAGCTGCTGCCTTGGCAGGAACCAATGGGGATCCATAATAAACCCCAGGAAGAGTAGCTGCTGCCTTGGCAGGAACTAATGGGGATCCATAATAAACCCCAGGAAGAGTAGCTGCTGCCTTGGCAGGAACTAATGGGGATCCATAATAAACCTCAGGAAGAGTAGCTGCTGCCTTGGCAGGAACCAATGGGGATCCATAATAAACCACAGGAAGAGTAGCTGCTGCCTTGGCAGGAACTAATGGGGATCCATAATAAACCCCAGGAAGAGTAGCTGCTGCCTTGGCAGGAACTAATGAGGATCCATAATAAACCCCAGGAAGAGTAGCTGCTGCCTTGGCAGGAACTAATGGGGATCCATAATAAACCTCAGGAAGAGTAGCTGCTGCCTTGGCAGGAACCAATGGGGATCCATAATAAACCCCAGGAAGAGTAGCTGCTGCCTTGGCAGGAACTAATGGGGATCCATAATAAACCCCAGGAAGAGTAGCTGCTGCCTTGGCAGGAACTAATGGGGATCCATAATAAACCTCAGGAAGAGTAGCTGCTGCCTTGGCAGGAACTAATGGGGATCTATAATAAACCCCAGGAAGAGTAGCTGCTGCCTTGGCAGGAACTAATGGGGATCCATAATAAACCCCAGGAAGAGTAGCTGCTGCCTTGGCAGGAACCAATGGGGATCCATAATAAACCCCAGGAAGAGTAGCTGCTGCCTTGACAGGAACTAATGGGGATCCATAATAAACCCCAGGAAGAGTAGCTGCTGCCTTGGCAGGAACTAATGGGGATCCATAATAAACCCCAGGAAGAGTAGCTGCTGCTTTGGCAGGAACTAATGGAGATCCATAATAAACCCCAGGAAGAGTAGCTGCTGCCTTGACAGGAACTAATGGGGATCCATAATAAACCCCAGGAAGAGTAGCTGCTGCCTTGGCAGGAACTAATGGGGATCCATAATAAACCCCAGGAAGAGTAGCTGCTGCTTTGGCAGGAACTAATGGAGATCCATAATAAACCCCAGGAAGAGTAGCTCCTGCCTTGACAGGAACTAATGGGGATCCATAATAAACCCCAGGAAGAGTAGCTGCTGCCTTGACAGGAACTAATGGGGATCCATAATAAACCCCAGGAAGAGTAGCTGCTGCCTTGACAGGAACTAATGGGGATCCATAATAAACCCCAGGAAGAGTAGCTGCTGCCTTGACAGGAACTAATGGGGATCCATAATAAACCCCAGGAAGAGTAGCTGCTGCCTTGACAGGAACTAATGGGGATCCATAATAAACCCCAGGAAGAGTAGCTGCTGCCTAGGCAGGAACTAATGGGGATCCATAATAAACCCCAGGAAGAGTAGCTGCTGCCTAGGCAGGAACTAAATGGGGATCCTTAATATACCCCAGGAAGAGTAGCTGCTGCCTTGGCAGGAACTAATGGGGATCCATAATAAACCCCAGGAAGAGTAGCTGCTGCCTTGGCAGGAACTAAATGGGGATCCATAATAAACCCCAGGAAGAGTAGCTGCTGCCTTGGCAGGAACCAATGGGGATCCATAATAAACCCCAGGAAGAGTAGCTGCTGCCTTGACAGGAACTAATGGGGATCCATAATAAACCCCAGGAAGAGTAGCTGCTGCCTTGACAGGAACTAATGGGGATCCATAATAAACCCCAGGAAGAGTAGCTGCTGCCTTGGCAGGAACTAATGGGGATCCTTAATAAATACAAAAAGGTTCTATCATGAGCCAAACACAGATGCCTCTCCCCCCCCCCCAGGATATTTGGCATGGGTCCTCAGATCCTCAACAAGTTAAAACAACTGCACCATCGAGAGAGCATCTTGACTGGCTGCATCACCGCTTGGTATGGAAACTGCTTGGCAGAGTGCCAACTGTACAGTTTGATGGAGGAGGAATAATGGTCTGGGGCTGTTTTTCATGGTTCGGGCCCCTTAGTTCCAGTGAAGGGAAATCTTAACGCTACAGCATACAATGACATTCTGTGCTTCCAACTTTGTGGCGACAGTTTGGGGAAGGCCATTTCCTGTTTCAGGAAAATTCCCCCGTGTACAAAGCGAGGTCCATACAGAAATGGTTTGTCGAGATCAGTGTGGAAGAACTTGACTGGCATGCCCGGAACCCTGACCTCAACCCCATCGAACACCTTTGGGATGAATTGTAACACTGACTGCGAGCCAGGCCTAATCGCCCAACATCAGTCCCCGACCTCACTAATGCTCTTATGGCTGAATGGAAGCAAGTCCCCGCAGCAATGTTCCAACATCTAGTGGAAAGCCTTCCCAGAAGAGTGGAGGCTGTAATAGCAGCAATGTTCCATCATCTAGTGGAAAGCCTTCCCAGAAGAGTGGAGGCTGTTATAGAAGCAAAGGAGGGACCAACTCCATATTAATACCTATTAGAACTAACCGGGCTTCTCTGGCCCGGGGTTAGAACCGACCGGGCTCTCTGGCCAGTCTGGTACCCAGAGCACAGACATGCCATCTCATCACATATTCAACCAATATAACAGAGATATGTTAAAGTAAATGTCTGTGTGTATCTTACCTTCCAAACACAGTATGTTTCCTGTCCAGGTAGGGACATGACCGGAAGGTGATGAAGCTGGGATAGGAGACAACACATTCAAGAATGGTCAATGTCTCTGTCGTGACATCTCAGCAGCACATATTAAAGGGGGGAGAGAGTAACGGAGGTCAGGGGAGGCTGTATTAAAGGGGGGGGGGGGGGGGAGTAATGGAGGTCAGGGGGAGCATAAGACAATAGTATCACTTTATTCTGAAGTGTACACTCGTTCACTACTTCCCACACATTTAAAAGCATTGGATTGGTGGAGGCATGGGCTAGTGGTCGTTTCCACCACATCTCTGATACCAGCCATTTCCTTTCAAATCAGTGAAGGGAAGTGAACAAGTGCACACTTTAGGAGGAAGGAGGGTTAACTGGGACATAAGACAAAGACTACTCACAACTGGGACTTGTTGGTGTTGGGTCCTGAGTTGGCCATACTGAGAACCCCTCGTCCCGTGTGGGACAGGTTGGGACGGAACTCATCTTTGAAGGGCTTACCCCAGAATGACTCTCCTCCTGAAGAGGGGCAGACAGAGAGAGAGGGGCGGAGGCAGACAGAGAGCGAGGGGGGGCAGACAGAGAGCGAGGGGGGGGGGGGGGGGGCAGACAGAGAGCGAGGGGGGGGGGAGACAGAGAGCGAGGGGGGGGAGACAGAGAGCGAGGGGGAGACAGAGAGCGAGGGGGAGACAGAGAGCGAGGGGGAGACAGAGAGCGAGGGGGAGACAGAGAGCGAGGGGGAGACAGAGAGCGAGGGGGAGCAGACAGAGAGCGAGGGGGGGCAGACAGAGAGCGAGGGGGGGCAGACAGAGAGCGAGGGGGGGCAGACAGAGAGCGAGGGGGGGCAGACAGAGAGCGAGGGGGGGCAGACAGAGAGCGAGGGGGGGCAGACAGAGAGCGAGGGGGGGCAGACAGAGAGCGAGGGGGGGCAGACAGAGAGCGAGGGGGGGCAGACAGAGAGCGAGGGGGGGCAGACAGAGAGCGAGGGGGGGGCAGACAGAGAGCGAGGGGGGGGCAGACAGAGAGCGAGGGGGGGGCAGACAGAGAGCGAGGGGGGGCAGACAGAGAGCGAGGGGGGGCAGACAGAGAGCGAGGGGGGGCAGACAGAGAGCGAGGGGGGGCAGACAGAGAGCGAGGGGGGGCAGACAGAGAGCGAGGGGGGGGCAGACAGAGAGCGAGGGGGGGGCAGACAGAGAGCGAGATTTACCAACTTGTTATTACAATTATAAATATTGGGAGATAAATCCAATAGTAGATCTACATCCAGAATGATCCTAAATAAAGTACAACTAATGCAGAGCAGAACTCAAGACGATTCCCTTTAACTGGAAATATAAATAAAGGGCAGTAAAATGGTGGCCATTTGAGATTAAGCCACAAAACCTCCTAATAATTCAATGCACTGGAAACCCAAGAGCCGGACCCTGAGAAAGTCCCCTGTCAGCTGTTAAAACCACTAAACAACCCTATTATCCAAACACACAGGGAAATCAAGCAAAGTGTTATAGAAATTATACCTATTTGACAAATTGGGAAAATGAAACAAAAACACAGAATAAATTAAAATTGTTATCTGGCCTTAAAAATATCTATTTTTCAAGAAAATATCTCAATCAATGTCCAACTTCTCTGCATTTACTAATAACAATAAAGCTGGGAATTATTCTGGGTGAGGGGGAAACCACTAACATTACTGAATTATTCTGGGTGAGGGAGAAACCACTAACATTACTGAATTATTCTGGGTGAGGGAGAAACCACTAATATAACTGAATTATCCTGGGTGAGGGAGAAACCACTAATATGACTGAATTATCCTGGGTGAGGGAGAAACCACTAATAATACTGAATTATTCTGGGTGAGGGAGAAACCACTAATATTACTGAATTATTCTGGGTGAGGGAGAAACCACTAATATTACTGAATTATTCTGGGTGAGGGAGAAACCACTAATATTACTGAATTATTCTGGGTGAGGGAGAAACCACTAATATTACTGAATTATTCTGGGTGAGGGAGAAACCACTAATATTACTGAATTATCCTGGGTGAGGGAGAAACCACTAATATTACTGTCAGATATGCATGACCATTAGTTCCCTGAACTCTTTAAATTTAAAATAGTGTAACATTATCCATGTACATTTTGTTTATTTATTAGCCATTTCATTTTATAATGTTTGTATTTAATTAAATGTATTAACCGAAGAGTACACAATTGTGGCATATTTCTGCTTTACCAAATGAGGAGTTAAACTACACACCAGTCAGAGTTATACTTTAAAACTACATATTTAATAATAATAAGCTTTGCAATAGCCTTAGACTTTCAACAATTCACTATTTCTAATGAACCGTTGAGAAGTAACCAACAGAAAAGTACAAAGATCTTTTATAGCCAAGATACACCCCTCTCAACTTACACTGACGAACCACAGATCTTCGGAACAGTTCACAAAAAGGTTAAGATTTGTATGAAAGATATCTATAAAACATAGCAGACAGTTAATGCTGTGTCAACAGTTCTCATTGTAAAGACCAGTGTCTGGCCCCCTCACTCCAAAAGGTAACCGTCTCTCCCTGGTACCGCATAGAACAGAACCATTAGCTCATGTTCTCTGGAATGCTCTTTAGGTTTTATCACCCAAAGACATCGCAAATCTCCTCTGTCAGTGTTATCTCATAGAGGCCCATCCTCAGTGGAACACACACACACAATACTCTATTGTCGAATAAAACAACCATTATAATGCAATACAAGCATTATAACAATCTTACAAGCATTATAACATAATCTTACAAGCATTATAACATAATCTTACAAGCATTATAACATAATCTTACAAGCATTATAACATAATCTTACAAGCATTATAACATAATCTTACAAGCATTATAACATAATCTTACAAGCATTATAACATAATCTTACAAGCATTATAACATAATCTTACAAGCATTATAACATAATCTTACAAGCATTATAACATAATCTTGCAATTTTCCACGGCACAATACAACAGCAGTAGTGTTGTACATGTCTACATGATTATATGAATGATGGATGCCCCCTATCCCAAACAGGTTTAACAACGATGGAGGCCACGGTGTTCTTGGGGACCTTCAACGCTACAGAATTGTTTGGGTATCCTTCCCCAGATCTGTGCCTGGACACAATCCTGTCTCGGAGCTCTACGGACAATTCCTTCAACCTCATGACTTGGTTTTTGCTCTGACATACACTGTCAACTGTGGGACCTTATATAGACAGGTGTGTGCCTTTCCAAATCATGTCCAACCAATTGAATTTACCACAAGTGGACTCCAATCAAGTTCTAGAAACATCTCAAGGGATGATCAATGGAAACAGGATGCACCTGAGCTCAATTAACAGTCTCATAGCAAAGGGTCTGAATACTTATGTAAATAAGGTATGTTATTTGCAAAAATTTCTAAAAAACCTGTTTTCACTTTGTCATTATGGGGTATATGAGAAAAATACATTTAAATCAATTTTAGAACAAGGCTGAAATGTAGAAAAATGTGTAAAAAGTCAAGAAATAAGAATACTTTCCAATCGCCCTGCGCGTTGCCGCCCTAGGGTCATGCATCTCAAGGCAAAAGTATAATTTTATTATTCAAAAAAATTAAATACCCTCAAATAACATCCATTAAAAAAAATATATAATAATGTATATCTTGAAATTATATTTTGGCCATATCGCCCAGCCCTACAGGACCGGTGTCTAAACCAGACCTAGTTAAACGTTCCTTTCAAAACAAGCTGGCTAGGATCTTGTCTTTTCACAACGACGACGGAGGAACTATTGAACGGAGGCGTGTTCTACTGTCCTGTGTGTGTGCGTCATGCTGGGTTGATTTTACAGCTAGCCAATCATCTCCTGATTATCTCCTCTCATCCATAAACTCACCTGGTGACATTAGTGCATAATTTATCACCTGGCTGACATTTCCCTCTGCACAGCCGGCTCTCTGCCAAACACACACAGACAAGATCACATCCACCCAGGGCTAAAAATTAACATCCGCAACCTGCCAAATGCTGGTCGATTTTGGCGGGTAAGATGTCCATTTAACCAGCCTAGTTGTCAGTGAGACTTTGTCCTTGTGTTTCTTGAATATTTACATTGTTTTGTTCACAAGCTAGGTTGTTTTTCTTCTAATGTTCGACTTTCAACTGCGAGGGAAGAAAAGACAACGCTTCTTCTACTAGTCAGACTCAATCTCACAGGCACTAACATGACTCCAGTGATGTTACCACGGTAACCTCTCGCCCTTAAAGGGGCAGGTGAACATTTCTGTTGTCTTTATGATATTTTGGTTAAAAGACTCGGGTCACAAAATGTTTAATTATTCAATATACCACAATAGTTACCTCTTACTAGTAATATATGTATTTTTTTAGAAACATCACAAAGCATGCTCATTCTTTTGTATTTTTTGTTGGTGTAATTCTAGTGGCTCAGACATATTTTGGCTGGCACGCACACACACCAGTCTAATAGGTGTAATAGGTAGTACAGGGGGGGGGGGGGGGGGTCGCATTAAAGGCCCCTCCGCCTGCTAGAGCAGCTCTCCCCTCCCTCACAGTACGACCCCCTCCCTCACAGTACTACCCCCTCCCTCACAGTACGACCCCCTTCTCCCTCACAGTACGCCCCCCCCTCCACCTGCTAGAGCAGTAGTCAAGGTGTTTTACTCTCCACCACAGTAGTCAAGGTGTTTTACTCTCCACCACAGTAGTCAAGGTGTTTTACTCTCCACTACTCTCCACCACAGTAGTCAAGGTGTTTTACTCTCCACCACAGTAGTCAAGGGGTTTTACTCTCCACCACAGTAGTCAAGGTGTTTGACTCTCCACTAGTCAAGGTGTTTGACTCTCCACCACAGTAGTCAAGGTGTTTGACTCTCCACCACAGTAGTCAAGGTGTTTGACTCTCCACCACAGTAGTCAAGGTGTTTTACTCTCCACCACAGTAGTCAAGGGGTTTGACTCTCCACCACAGTAGTCAAGGTGTTTTACTCTCCACTACACCACAGCAGTCAAGGGGTTTTACTCCCCACCACAGTAGTCAAGGTGTTTTACTCTCCACTACTCTCCACCACAGTAGTCAAGGGGTTTTACTCTCCACCACAGTAGTCAAGGTGTTTTACTCTCCACCACAGTAGTCAAGGTGTTTTACTCTCCACCACAGTAGTCAAGGTGTTTTACTCTCCACTACTCTCCACCACAGTAGTCAAGGTGTTTTACTCTCCACCACAGTAGTCAAGGTGTTTTACTCTCCACCACAGTAGTCAAGGTGTTTTACTCTCCACCACAGTAGTCAAGGTGTTTTACTCTCCACTACACCACAGTAGTCAAGGGGCTTTACTCTCCACCACAGTAGTCAAGGTGTTTTACTCTCCACCACAGTAGTCAAGGTGTTTTACTCTCCACCACAGTAGTCAAGGGGTTTTACTCTCCACCACAGCAGTCAAGGGGTTTTACTCTCCACCACAGTAGTCAAGGGGTTTTACTCTCCACCACAGCAGTCAAGGGGTTTTACTCTCCACCACAGCAGTCAAGGGGTTTTACTCTCCACCACAGCAGTCAAGGGGTTTTACTCTCCACCACAGCAGTCAAGGTGTTTTACTCTCCACTACACCACAGCAGTCAAGGTGTTTTACTCTCCACTACACCACAGCAGTCAAGGTGTTTTACTCTCCACCACAGTAGTCAAGGTGTTTTACTCTCCACCACAGCAGTCAAGGGGTTTTACTCTCCACCACAGCAGTCAAGGGGTTTTACTCTCCACTACACCACAGTAGTCAAGGTGTTTTACTCTCCACCACAGTAGTCAAGGTGTTTTACTCTCCACCACAGCAGTCAAGGTGTTTTACTCTCCACCACAGCAGTCAAGGTGTTTTACTCTCCACCACAGCAGTCAAGGTGTTTTACTCTCCACCACAGCAGTCAAGGTGTTTTACTCTCCACCACAGCAGTCAAGGTGTTTTACTCTCCACCACAGCAGTCAAGGGGTTTTACTCTCCACCACAGTAGTCAAGGGGTTTTACTCTCCACCACAGTAGTCAAGGGGTTTTACTCTCCACCACAGTAGTCAAGGGGTTTTACTCTCCACCACAGTAGTCAAGGTGTTTTACTCTCCACCACAGTAGTCAAGGTGTTTTACTCTCCACCACAGTAGTCAAGGGGTTTTACTCTCCACCACAGTAGTCAAGGGGTTTTACTCTCCACCACAGTAGTCAAGGGGTTTTACTCTCCACCACAGTAGTCAAGGGGTTTTACTCTCCACCACAGTAGTCAAGGGGTTTTACTCTCCACCACAGTAGTCAAGGGGTTTTACTCTCCACCACAGTAGTCAAGGGGTTTTACTCTCCACCACAGTAGTCAAGGGGTTTTACTCTCCACCACAGTAGTCGAGGGGTTTTACTCTCCACCACAGTAGTCGAGGGGTTTTACTCTCCACCACAGTAGTCGAGGTGTTTTACTCTCCACCACAGTAGTCGAGGTGTTTTACTCTCCACCACAGTAGTCGAGGTGTTTTACTCTCCACCACAGTAGTCGAGGTGTTTTACTCTCCACCACAGTAGTCGAGGTGTTTTACTCCCCACCACAGTAGTCAATGTGTTTTACTCTCCACCACAGTAGTCAAGGTGTTTTACTCTCCACCACAGCAGTCAAGGTGTTTTACTCTCCACCACAGCAGTCAAGGTGTTTTACTCTCCACCACAGCAGTCAAGGGGTTTTACTCTCCACTACACCACAGTAGTCAAGGTGTTTTACTCTCCACTACACCACAGTAGTCAAGGTGTTTTACTCTCCACCACAGCAGTCAAGGGGTTTTACTCTCCACCACAGCAGTCAAGGGGTTTTACTCTCCACCACAGTAGTCAAGGGGTTTTACTCTCCACCACAGTAGTCAAGGGGTTTTACTCTCCACCACAGTAGTCAAGGGGTTTTACTCTCCACCACAGTAGTCAAGGTGTTTTACTCTCCACTACTCTCCACCACAGTAGTCAAGGTGTTTTACTCTCCACCACAGTAGTCAAGGTGTTTTACTCTCCACCACAGTAGTCAAGGGGTTTTACTCTCCACCACAGTAGTCAAGGTGTTTTACTCCCCACCACAGTAGTCAAGGTGTTTTACTCTCCACCACAGTAGTCAAGGGGTTTTACTCTCCACCACAGTAGTCAAGGGGTTTTACTCTCCACCACAGTAGTCAAGGTGTTTTACTCTCCACTACTCTCCACCACAGTAGTCAAGGTGTTTTACTCTCCACCACAGTAGTCAAGGGGTTTTACTCTCCACCACAGTAGTCAAGGGGTTTTACTCTCCACCACAGTAGTCAAGGTGTTTTACTCTCCACTACTCTCCACCACAGTAGTCAAGGTGTTTTACTCCCCACCACAGTAGTCAAGGTGTTTTACTCCCCACCACAGTAGTCAAGGGGTTTTACTCTCCACCACAGTAGTCAAGGGGTTTTACTCTCCACCACAGTAGTCAAGGGGTTTTACTCTCCACCACAGTAGTCAAGGGGTTTTACTCTCCACCACAGTAGTCAAGGGGTTTTACTCTCCACCACAGTAGTCAAGGGGTTTTACTCTCCACCACAGTAGTCAAGGGGTTTTACTCTCCACCACAGCAGTCAAGGGGTTTTACTCTCCACCACAGCAGTCAAGGGGTTTTACTCTCCACCACAGTAGTCAAGGGGTTTTACTCTCCACTACAGTAGTCAAGGTGTTTTACTCTCCACTACTCTCCACTACAGTAGTCAAGGTGTTTTCCTCTCCACCACAGTAGTCAAGGGGTTTTACTCTCCACCACAGTAGTCAAGGGGTTTTACTCTCCACCACAGTAGTCAAGGGTTTTACTCTCCACCACAGTAGTCAAGGTGTTTTACTCTCCACCACAGTAGTCAAGGTGTTTTACTCTCCACCACAGCAGTCAAGGGGTTTTACTCTCCACCACAGCAGTCAAGGGGTTTTACTCACCACCACAGTAGTCAAGGGGTTTTACTCTCCACCACAGTAGTCAAGGTGTTTTACTCTCCACTACTCTCCACCACAGTAGTCAAGGTGTTTTACTCTCCACCACAGTAGTCAAGGTGTTTTACTCTCCACCACAGTAGTCAAGGTGTTTTACTCTCCACCACAGTAGTCAAGGTGTTTTACTCTCCACCACAGTAGTCAAGGTGTTTTACTCTCCCACCACAGTAGTCAAGGTGTTTTACTCTCCCCCACAGTTAGTCAAGGTGTTTTTACTCTCCACCACAGTACCGAGCCAGCCAGGACGTAGGGTACCGAGCCAGCCGGACGTAGGGGACCGAGCCAGCCAGGACGAGTAGGGTACCGGCCAGCCAGGACGTAGGGGTACCGAGCCAGCCAGGACGTAGGGGTACCGAGCCAGCCAGGACGTAGGGGTACCGAGCCAGCCAGGACGTAGGGGTACCGAGCCAGCCAGGACGTAGGGGTACCGAGCCAGCCAGGACGTAGGGGTACCGAGCCGGCCAGGACGTAGGGGTGCCGGCCAGGACGTAGGGGTGCCGGCCGGGACGTAGGGGTACCGAGCCGGCCAGGACGTAGGGGTACCGAGCCGGCCAGGACGTAGGGGTACCGAGCCAGCCAGACTAGGGGTACCGAGCCAGCCAGGACGTAGTGGTACCAGCCAGAGGACGTAGGGGTACCGAGCCAGCCAGGACGTAGGGGTACCGACCCAGCCAGGACTAGGGGTACCGAGCCGGCCAGGACGTAGGGGTACCAGAGCCGCCGGACGTAGGGGTACCGGCCGGCCAGACGTAGGGGTACCGAGCCAGCCAGGACGTAGTGGTACCGAGCCAGCCAGGACGTAGTGGTACCGACCCGGCCAGGACTAGGGGTACCGACCCGCCAGGACGTAGGGGTGCCGGGCCGGCGGACGTAGGGGTGCCGAGCCGGCCAGGACGTAGGGGTACCGAGCCGGCCAGGACGTAGGGGTACCGAGCCGGCCAGGACGTAGGGGTACCGAGCCGGCCAGGACGTAGGGGTACCGAGCCGGCCAGGACGTAGGGGTACCGAGCCGGCCAGGACGTAGGGGTACCGACCCGGCCAGGACGTAGGGGTACCGACCCGGCCAGGACGTAGGGGTACCGACCCGGCCAGGACGTAGGGGTACCGAGCCGGCCAGCCAGGACGTAGGGGTACCGAGCCGGCCAGCCAGGACGTAGGGGTAACCGAGCCGGCCAGCCAGGACGTAGGGGTACCGAGCCGGCCAGCCAGGACGTAGGGGTACCGAGCCGCCACCAGGACGTAGGGTACGAGCCGGCCACCAGGTAGGGGTACCGAGCCGGCCAGCCAGGACGTAGGGGTACCGAGCCGGCCAGCCAGGACGTAGGGTACCGAGCCGGCCACCAGACGTAGGGGTACCGAGCCGGCCAGCCAGACTAGGGGTACCGAGCGCAGACGTAGTACCGAGCCGGCCAGCCAGGACGTAGGGGTACCGAGCCGGCCAGCCAGGACGTAGGGGTACCGAGCCGGCCAGCCAGGACGTAGGGGTACCGAGCCGGCCAGCCAGGACGTAGGGGTACCGAGCCGGCCAGCCAGGACGTAGGGGTACCGAGCCGGCCAGCCAGGACGTCTGACAATCCTTTACGACCTATGACTTTGTCCACAACAGCAAAATAGTGGCATATAACTGATAAAATCGTACAGTCTGTGGGGGGTCCCATTAGCAAGCCTTCTGGAAATATGATGTGGAGTGACACAGGACAGGTCTTTAACTTTGTCTCGTACAGGACTGTGTTTTAATATATCACTGTATTCGTCTGTCTAATATCTCAGTATGTCCTCTGTCTCCTCCGTCTCTCTCTCCCAGGTTCCTAAAGCAGGAGAGAACTTCACCAAGCTGTGTAAGAAGAGTTACTATGATGGAACTGTCTTCCACAGATCTATCAGGAACTTCATGGTGAGACGAAACGGATTACTGCTTCATTATGACTCACCTGTCTCAACACACTACTGCTTCGTTTTGACTCACCTGTCTCAACACATTACTGCTTCTCTCTGACTCACCTGTCTCAACACATTACTGCTTCTCTCTGACTCACCTGTCTCAACACATTACTGCTTCTCTCTGACTCACCTGTCTCAACACATTACTGCTTCTCTCTGACTCACCTGTCTCAACACACTACTGCTTCTCTCTGACTCACCTGTCTGAACACATTACTGCTTCATTATGACTCACCTGTCTCAACACACTACTGCTTCTCTCTGACTCACCTGTCTGAACACATTACTGCTTCATTATGACTCACCTGTCTCAACACACTACTGCTTCTCTCTGACTCACCTGTCTCAACACACTACTGCTTCTCTCTGACTCACCTGTCTCAACACATTACTGCTTCTCTCTGACTCACCTGTCTCAACACATTACTGCTTCTCTCTGACTCACCTGTCTCAACACACTACTGCTTCTCTCTGACTCACCTGTCTCAACACACTACTGCTTCTCTCTGACTCACCTGTCTCAACACATTACTGCTTCTCTCTGACTCACCTGTCTCAACACATTACTGCTTCTCTCTGACTCACCTGTCTCAACACACTACTGCTTCTCTCTGACTCACCTGTCTCAACACACTACTGCTTCTCTCTGACTCACCTGTCTAAACACATTACTGCTTCATTATGACTCACCTGTCTCAACACATTACTGCTTCATTATGACTCACCTGTCTCAACACATTACTGCTTCTCTCTGACTCACCTGTCTCAACACATTACTGCTTCATTATGACTCACCTGTCTCAACACATTACTGCTTCTCTCTGACTCACCTGTCTCAACACATTACTGCTTCTCTCTGACTCACCTGTCTAAACACATTACTGCTTCATTATGACTCACCTGTCTAAACACATTACTGCTTCATTATGACTCACCTGTCTCAACACATTACTGCTTCATTATGACTCACCTGTCTCAACACATTACTGCTTCTCTGACTCACCTGTCTCAACACATTACTGCTTCTCTCTGACTCACCTGTCTCAACACATTACTGCTTCTCTCTGACTCACCTGTCTCAACACATTACTGCTTCTCTCTGACTCGCCTGTCTCAACACATTACTGCTTCATTATGACTCGCCTGTCTCAACACATTACTGCTTCATTATGACTCACCTGTCTAAACACATTACTGCTTCTCTGACTCACCTGTCTGAACACATTACTGCTTCTCTCTGACTCGCCTGTCTCAACACATTACTGCTTCTCTCTGACTCGCCTGTCTCAACACATTACTGCTTCTCTCTGACTCGCCTGTCTCAACACATTACTGCTTCTCTCTGACTCGCCTGTCTCAACACATTACTGCTTCTCTCTGACTCACCTGTCTCAACACATTACTGCTTCTCTGACTCACCTGTCTCAACACATTACTGCTTCTCTCTGACTCACCTGTCTGAACACATTACTGCTTCTCTCTGACTCACCTGTCTGAACACATTACTGCTTCTCTCTGACTCACCTGTCTCAACACATTACTGCTTCTCTCTGACTCACCTGTCTCAACACATTACTGCTTCTCTCTGACTCACCTGTCTCAACACATTACTGCTTCATTATGACTCACCTGTCTAGAATTAACTAGACTTGCCTCCTGTTACCACGACAACCAAACACACACACTGTTATTGATAGTCTATCAATGTATGTAAATAGATATATTTCCCAATGTCTTTCAGATCCAAGGAGGAGACCCAACTGGGACTGGTTTAGGTAAGTTTAGACCCTACAAAACACTGACTACTGTGGTGGAGAGTAGTGGAGAGTAAAACACCTTGACTACTGTGATGTAGAGTGGTGGAGAGTAAAACCCCTTGACTACTGTGGTGGAGAGTGGTGGAGAGTAAAACCCCTTGACTACTGTGGTGGAGAGTAAAACACCTTGACTGCTGTGGTGGAGAGTAAAACACCTTGACTGCTGTGGTGGAGAGTAAAACACCTTGACTGCTGTGGTGGAGAGTAAAACACCTTGACTGCTGTGGTGGAGAGTAAAACACCTTGACTGCTGTGGTGGAGAGTAAAACACCTTGACTGCTGTGGTGGAGAGTAAAACACCTTGACTACTGTGGTGGAGAGTAAAACACCTTGACTACTGTGGTGGAGAGTAAAACACCTCGACTACTGTGGTGGAGAGTAGTGGAGAGTAAAACACCTCGACCACTGTGATGGAGAGTAGTGGAGAGTAAAACACCTTGACTACTGTGGTGGAGAGTAGTGGAGAGTAAAACACCTTGACTACTGTGGTGGAGAGTAAAACACCTTGACTACTGTGGTGGAGAGTAAAACACCTTGACTACTGTGGTGGAGAGTAGTGGAGAGAAAACACTTGACTACTGTGGTGGAGAGTAGTGGAGAGTAAAACACCTCGACTACTGTGGTGGAGAGTAGTGGAGAGTAAAACACCTTGACCACTGTGATGGAGAGTAGTGGAGAGTAAAACACCTTGACTACTGTGGTGGAGAGTAGTGGAGAGTAAAACACCTTGACTACTGTGGTGGAGAGTAGTGGAGAGTAAAACACCTTGACTACTGTGGTGGAGAGTAAAACACCTCGACTACTGTGGTGGAGAGTAAAACACCTTGACTACTGTGGTGGAGAGTAAAACACCTTGACTACTGTGGTGGAGAGTAAAACACCTTGACTACTGTGGTGGGAGTAAAACACCTTGACTACTGTGGTGGAGAGTAGTGGAGAGTAAAACACATTGACTACTGTGGTGGAGAGTAAAAACACTTGACTACTGTGGTGGAGAGTAGTGGAGAGTAAAACACACTGACTACTGTGGTGGAGAGTAGTGGAGAGTAAAACACACTGACTACTGTGGTGGAGAGTAGTGGAGAGTAAAACACACTGACTACTGTGGTGGAGAGTAGTGGAGAGTAAAACACCTTGACTACTGTGGTGGAGAGTAAAACACCTTGACTACTGTGGTGGAGAGTAGTGGAGAGTCAAACCCCTTGACTACTGTGGTGGAGAGTCAAACCCCTTGACTACTGTGGTGGAGAGTCAACCCTGATACGACCCTTGACTACTGTGTAGAGTCAAACCCCTTGACTACTGTGGTGGAGAGTCAAACCCCTTGACTACTGTGGTGGAGAGTCAAACCCCTTGACTACTGTGGTGGAGAGTCAAACCCCTTGACTACTGTGGTGGAGAGTCAAACCCCTTGACTACTGTGGTGGAGAGTCAAACCCCTTGACTACTGTGGTGGAGAGTAGTGGAGAGTAAAACACCTTGACTACTGTGGTGGAGAGTAAAACCCCTTGACTACTGTGGTGGAGAGTAGTGGAGAGTAAAACCCCTTGACTACTGTGGTGGAGAGTCAAACCCCTTGACTACTGTGGTGGAGAGTAAAACCCCTTGACTACTGTGGTGGAGAGTCAAACCCCTTGACTACTGTGGTGTAGAGTCAAACCCCTTGACTACTGTGGTGTAGAGTCAAACCCCTTGACTACTGTGGTGGAGAGTAGTGGAGAGTCAAACCCCTTGACTACTGTGGTGGAGAGTAGTGGAGAGTAAAACCCCTTGACTACTGTGGTGGAGAGTAGTGGAGAGTAAAACACCTGGTGGAGAGTAGTGGAGAGTAAAACCCCTTGACTGCTGTGGTGGAGAGTAGTGGAGAGTAAAACCCCTTGAAAC